>NC_069111.1:32891800-33191800 GCF_025612915.1 Magallana angulata
AGGGCTATCCGAGTTCCAAGGGGGAAAAATGGATTTTATTTATACAGGATCTACATGTATTATTGTACATTGTCCAGATTGTTTGTATTAATTATGACACCATCATACCTATTGTTCCTCAGGTGAGTGATGTGGCCCATTGGCCTCTTGTTTTCCAATGCATGGGCACATGTTAGTGTCCATTACCTGAATGCATGTCACTGTAATCATCTTGCAGCAGTTGGCATAAGACATAGAGGAGCATGCATTCTTTGCACACACACACACACATAATGAGCTTGACAGTAATACAGCTAGAGGTTATAAGTTAGGTAGGTATGATCATAAACATTTATGATGCTGATAAATCTTTGTGTTTCTACTTGCAGTATGCAGGTAATTGGGAAAGGTCAGAACGGGGTAAAACTTGCTAAAATAGTTTTGACCTGCAAGGCAAAACATACTGTGCCAACAACACAGGGAGTTAAAGTCTAGCTAGGAATATAATTGTTGATTGTCGGACAGGGGTAAATATTATTCTTGTAAAACTTCCGTATATGAAACTTTATAAGCTTGTGCAGTTGTGACCTTCAATTTTGGTGTCCTTGAATGACCACAAAATCGGGTGTGAATGTTGTTCCAAGTTCTAGATGTGCATGTTATTACCAGGAGTTTGGATCCCTCACTAATTGCGCAATGAACCGTATCACTTGCCCTGGGTACAAACCATTTGGAGACATTTAAACTTGTGTATGTGAGGGGATAATGCACATCCACAAGTTTTACCGTAATACTATATGCTTTATCAGTGAAACTTGTGACTTCAGTTGTTGTTGAAATTGATAAATGTGGTGACCTAATATTATATGACATGGGGAATGTGAACCGACACTCGGGGCAGTCATCTCACCCTACCCCAGAGTCCCAACCCTCAGGGAAAAGACACAGGAAAACACATCTTACTAAATCAGGTAACTAACGAACACCCCCAAATTTGACACTTTAGCTCAATTCTTTTATTTGATTATTGGATTAATATGTGTTCAAAATCTCTCTCTCTCTCTCTCTCAGTAATAACATTAAAATATTGAATTTACTACATCTTCATGTGGGTATTTTGACTCCTTGAATTCTATTGGTTTGCCTATTATAAATATCTCAAATAATTTCATAGTACATGTATTATTTAAGGAGCCACATTAGGATGTGTAAATATTTATTTCATTCAATTCATAACTAAGTACACTACAAGAAGTTGCAATTAAAGAAATGGCTTGATGCCATTTTTGAGATAAAAATTACATGCTGTACAGTTGGATAGAATAAATTGATATATCTATACATATCTCTAACACAATTGATTCAGTTTAAAATTAAGATTACACCAGAAATAGTCAGCCAATCTGTGGAGATCGATCAGTTCGCGATATTTAAAGTTAATTGGGTTCTTTTATTGTGTTGATAACCTATTTAGAAGCAGAACGTATATGCATGTGTAAACAAAGATTCAGTTTAAAAGTCAAGGTCAATATTCTGACATTTAAATTTGTGCCACATTCATTTAGGTATGGACAGTTATGGATTTTGGAAATGGGATTAACAAATTTTATCCTGTCAGTGACCATTTTCCTGTACCATATATAAGATTAAGTCAATTGAGGTTAAAGCAAAATGGTGTTCCCCCAATTTTCACTTGATTGCACCGTTGAATGAAATGCTAGTACGATAACCCACACAAAAATATGCATTTGGTACGTACTTACATTCAACATGTACAAATTTTTTGCATTATTATGACTATAACCAGTGTTTATTTGATAAATATTGTAACCTGACATGACTGTTTTGTGATATGGGTAATAGTGTATATCATGTTTCTCTCATGACGGTCTCACCACTTTGCAATCTAAGCTATAAGCTCCCTCTCCCGTTTTCAGGAGTGAAAACAGCCAGGAGGAACTAATAAATATACCCCATGCAATGATGTTGCAAGGAGTACTGTAAACCAACTTTTATTCTTGTGCGAGAAATTTTCACAAGGTTAACAAGAGCCTTGTCGTCGCGAATATTTCTCGCCGCAAACCAATCCTTTGTCTATAGTTTTTATAACAATATAGGTCTGGATAAGGCTTGGTCGCAAACATTAGTCGTCGCGAACCAGTTTATCGGCAGTTAATCTCGAAATAAAGTCGCCGTGAATAAAAATTGGTTTACAATATGTAAGGTTTTTGACCTGTCCGTCTGTCAGTTCATCAGTCAGACCATCAGTCCTGTTATTTTGTACACGAAATGCCTCTTAAACCACTGTTTGTAGTTTTGTTATAGTTTGCAGGTACCGATATTTAGGACACATAGTGAAGATGTGCATATTACCAAGAAATTCCAATTCCAATAATTCTCTGGGGACTTTGGCCCTTCACAATTTAAAAATTTTGTTGTAATTGAATGCAAAAGGAATAGATGAGCATATTTGCAGGAAGTTTTGATCTGATGATTTTTAGGTTGTTAACAATTTCACACTTTTAACTTCTTCTTGAAAACTACAAGACCAGTTGTGCAAAGCATCTCTATGGTAAGAGAGTATTAAATAGTGAGTGAAATTCATGGTTTTACCACCCCTGGGGCCTCAAAGGCAGCTCTGCCAAATATGCAAAAAAGGCCAAATTTTCAAAAATCCTCTTCTATTCACACACATGTGGGAAAAAACTAAATGCATGGTTATGATATCCATGAAGTTCCCTACCAAAATTGTGAAATTCATGGCCCCTGGGTCAGGGTTTCAGAGTTTAGGGTGGGCCACTATCGCCATATAGTAATCAAAGTACTGAAGTACTGACGGGAGTTGATTTTATCGATTATCATTTATTTTAAAATCAACTTATCTTGCATGGCAATTATTTTCTTGTCTGTATTTAAAGGGTACTTGCAGCCAAGCCGATGTGAAACATATGTCAAAGAGTTTAATTACCAAAATTTAATGCAAAAAACCGCATCGAAATCGATGCAAAAATAACGGAGTTATGCCGCTTCAAAGTGGCTATTTTTACCTGCTTTGGGAAATCTAATCAAGAGAAAACAGAATTAGGCGATAACGAGGCTTCAGCGGAAGTGACGTCACGAGGTCAACAGGAAGGAAATTTCTTTACAAAGCTATACAAATTAAATTCGATTTTTCAGCCAAAATGAATAATATAGGTCTGATGTTTTGACGTATCTAGTTATTTTAAGTATTGTAGATTTAGAAATTTGTATCCGTTATTATTTAATTACAGTCAGATTTATTTTTAAAGGATTTTAAAATTTGCTATTCTCATCGCCCTTGTACCGATGAATACGATATCTGAAAACGCTTGCATGGGCAGGTTATGTTCATTATTCATTCTTTGATTACCTAATATCCTTTCACACACGAGTGATCCGAGACAATGACACAGGTAAACAGGTAAACTAACGAAGCCACTGCTCCAGACACGCGTGTATCTGGGGTATGTATACACATGGTACACGAGTCTGGTGAACAAAGAGTGGGTTTCACACCTCTAGACTGGTAAATTGAATTGTGTATAATTAGCTACTCAATTGTTAAACAATAAAAAAGAAAAATAAATTAGACTGTGTGAATCGAGCATTCGTAAGCTAATACATGTATATACAGATATAGTCCGTCAATCAGTGATTATAGACAATCAAATAGTAAAACTAATGTTCGAAGTAAATGCCTTTATTGTTACTTATCTAATCACTGAAATAATGATCAAATTTACAATTCAGCAATTTAAACCTTTTTTATGTGATCAAGTCATTATTTCGGAAGTTATTACATTTACGTTGGTCTTAATATCTCATTTAATCAAGTGCAATTTTTTTTCGAGCGCTATAATGATCAGCAATTTAATTAACGCTTTACTTAAATTGTTATACTGACAGCGAATCATTATGAAATCTGAATAAACTTAAACATTTTGACAAAGGATGTAAATAATGTAAAATGAAATTCCACTATCGTATTTTTAAAAGAATACGAGACAGAGTTAATCATGCAGCCATCTTGGACTTTCGCCTTGATCCGTTTATAATCCCGTGTTTGTTTGTTAAAGAATGCATACTATTATGATTTTTATTAGTCCTATATCATTATTATTGAATAATCGGGCGAAATCATTTGTAATTTTATGCCTTATACGAGGAAAATACCCCGCGTTACCTTTTACGAAATATGTATTGTCAATATTATTAATCAGTTAATAATGTCACGGAAAAATCATTCGAAAGAATGACAATATTAACAAAATATGTTTCTAAAAACAAAAGTTTGATTAATTGCCATTTTGCTACATATGCTGTGCATTTATATGCAAAATGTATTACACATTTGACTAAATTCATGAAGCAAACAATTTTCAAAATTCGGCATTTTTGTTCGATAAAAAACGGGTTTAAACTCAAACAACAGCATATTTAGTCATCCAGGGTTGATAAGGAAATAAAACAACAGAAAAAAATGTTCATATATCGATAAAACAATGCAAGAAAACGAACAGTTTTCATACGATATTCCTGTTTCTCATACAGTCGCGTTGACCCCGTGACGTCACAGTTCATCTCGCGCCAAATCGGCTTGATTCAAAACTCGTTCAGGTGTGAAATCGGGTTTTCCCCAAATATCTCGAAAACTACTTTTGCGATCGCTGTAAAATTTTCAGGGTGATGTTTTTACACATAGATCTTCATTATATCAAAAATTGACCGGCACTGCAGGTACCCTTTAAATTACGCTTTTTGTATTACACAAATTTTTAGACTTTTCTGACAAGAATTGTGAGAAACCCCACATGAATCATGTTGTGTAATATTTATAGATAAATTTCAAACTATGTATTAGTAATCGAAACAATTCTAAGAATCGTATAGATCCAGGCACTATTGATATCGAACTCTAGTCTCGTTCAACCAGACGCTCGGCTGTCTCTGTTTATCTCCGACAAGCAAGAGAGCCTCTCTGCTTGTCGGAAATTTACGGAGACAGCGGAGCGTCTGGTTGAACGAGACTTTTTTAAACTCTGGCGTGGGAACACATAAGACTACAAAAAAAATATCTAAATTGTTCGTATTATATAAAATCTGACTATTTTCAAAGTGTTTATAGATAAGTTTCCTTGAAAAACATTGCTTCAGCATACATTACAACGAATTTTTCTATTATTTTCAAGAACTAAGTCTTGTCAGGGGTGATGATTTGTGCTTAGGTCCAAACACTGTTTCACTTTCGGTTTGCCAGAGTAACTGCATTGGAGAGTTGATTAAAATCAACTCCCAAAAATGTATTAAATCTTAGAAAAGGACTATATATGGTTTGAGCCTAAAATGGCCCCCTTAAATGAACATTGTCATTTTACTGTAATTCTTTGTTTTATTTGAACAAATATACATTTGAAGTTTTTTCATAATTTTCATTTTGACTAGGGGCCAATATTTGAAAATATGACATCATAAAATTCACCTTTTTCCGCCATTTTCTTATTTTTAGCATAAAACGGCTTGTTTTGAAGCAGTTTTTCTTTAAGGAAACATTGAGCGACTGCTTGAACAATCAAAATATTTTCACCAAAGATGTATTTCTCCAATACTTGTTAGTGACAAAAAGTTCGTTCTTGTTCAAAGAGTCGCTTTATATTTCCCATTCAAAAAAAGATAAGAAAAATGTCCATTTTTGACTGATTTTGAATGAATTAGAAAGATAGCGTCACTTCTGACGTCATATACTGCCAGTGAGTGCATATAAATCAAATAAATAGGTGAAAAACATATAATATGTCAACTCTTATATAAAATAACGCAACAAATTAATCTACCTGAATCATTTTAAAAATAGCGAATTATGGGGGTCAAATTTGACTAATATCATATATAGTTCTTTTCTTCCCTACTCCCAGATATATATATTTGAAAAACTAAATGCATGGTTATGATATCCATACATGAAGCCCTCTACCTAAATTATGAAATTCATGACCTCTGGAACAGGGGCTCAGGCCCTAGCTAGGGTGGGGCCAATATAGATATAAAGTGAAAATGTTATTAAATGTAGAAAATCTTCTTTACTCCCAATCTCCCATACATCTTTGCAAAGAACTAAATACATGATTCTGATGTCCACAAAGTTCTTTACCTTGATTTTGAAATTCATGGCCCCTGTGTCAGGGGTTCAGGTCCTAGGGCGAGGCCAATATAACCATATAGTAAAAATGTATTAAACCTTAAAAGATTTTCTTCACAACTCCCATACATATTTGAGAAAAACTAAATGCATGATTCTGATGTCCATGAAGTCCTCTACCTAAATTGTGAAATACATGGTCCCTGGCACAGGGGTTAGGCCATAGGGGGGGGGGGGGGGGGGGGGAAATGGCGATATAGGTATATGGCCAGTTAGGATAATGGCTCTTTGTCATCCATTAACAGTTTTTTTAACTTAATCATTTTAAAAACTACATGGTAAATTGTCAGTTGGCTATATTGAGTTAAATATGTGTTCTATCTTGGGATATCTTACATAATATACATTGTATACTTGTAGAAATAAGCTGTATGCATTTCGTGCGCATTATAAATGAAACTGTGAATATTATAAAAGATTGACTATTAAATGCTTGCAGGTTTTTATGAGTTAACAATTTTTGGCCACTGAAACTAAGGTTTAGACAATCGGAGATTCCTCCAACTCTTGAACACCCACCCACCCCCCATTTTCGGAAATAAGTGTTTTCAAAAAACAAATAATAAAGTGGGGGTAACAGTCAGAGGAGTCTCAGATTAAGACTTCAAAATGAAGCTAAAATGCAAACATGTGACTTTCTAACATACCAATCTAAGGGTATGAAACTCAGGTGACCGTCAAGGCCTGTGGGCCTCTTGTTTGCGAGTTGTGCTCTTTATGAAATTATTTTTGTATTTAATGCATATATAGTGTCCTGCCATTCATATGTGTAACTGTAACGGGGGAGGGAAGGGTATGTGAGCTTGCTCACTTTTTCTTTCATTCTAACTTAAAATAGAGTATTTCTTGGCCCACACATGTAATAATGTGTAATGTGATAATATTTCGTTATAAGTTTTATAATAGGTACAAATGTTCCCATTTTCCTGTGCCTTATGTGTATTTGTCAATTAAGAAACAGAGTTAATAATTGCAAATTGCGGTTCTCTTTTTATTCATATGAAGTAATGACAAATCATGTCATATGTTATAAAATCCCATGATTATTAACTTGAAGTAGAGTTGGTACATCAGATTTGCATATCTCTTCTGTTTAACAGCTGTATTTGTAATGTCCACAATAAATAAACCCATTCAAGATGTTTGACTTTATATGTATCCCCAATTTGCTTCCTACAGTGACTCTGATATTATAAAGATTTGATGATTAGCCCCCCCCCCCCCCCCCCCCTTCATTTTAAACCTAACAAGGAGAGTCTTCAGAGCATGCAAATGGGATATTTCAATATTATAACATATAGAAGGCAGAATTTTTGTAACTGAAAATTTATTATTAACACAGGTAATTGCCTGAAATATTAATTTTTTTATTTTTTTTTGGGGGGGGGGGGGGTAATTTTGCAAATGTATGTTACATACTATGAGCCTTCCAATAACATATTAAAGGCAACAACAAAAAAATCCTATCTGCCAAATTTGAGCAAATTTTTAACAAATTGTCTACAATGTAAATTACACTGGAAGTTTCAGGTAATTTAATGGCACTTATGTAATGCATTTTATGTGAGTTGAAAACAAATTCAGTTAAAAAATCTAAAACATGCACACTCCTGCTACCGGTATTTCGAAATATCATGTCTGATAAATGATTAAATTATCCAGTAATCTTGAATATCTAGCTGGTGCATTCTGGTCTGCATATGTCGGGCATTATGCATCTTGCTATGAACACTAAAAAATAAGAAAAAACTACACTATCAATTTTTTTACAATTGTTTATTAAAGTTATTATGGTTTCAAGTTCACACAAACCGTATTTTATATATGGACAAAAGGTAATCGATTCAGTAGTTGGTACCCCTAGTATAAATGCACGCAGTTGCAATTTCTGGGAAATATATACTGGTAATAAAACCAAGAATAGTTCATGTATTAAAATCAAAACCACTTTAATATTTGTCCAAGTTCTTAGAAATCCATAATCAGGAAAAATACGTTTGTTTAAATTGCCACTTTTTATCATCTTTCTCATTAAATTTTGTCAGTTTTTATTTGTCATTAAAAACTTGTGAAGGACCGGTCCTTAAAACACCGTTCATCCCTCAAATTCCAAGTGCAACCAAAATTGTACAAAACAATTTTTTTAATAACTGTCATTTAATCAAACTTTAAAACAATGAATTTCAGTTATGTAAACAAAGTAGAGAGTTATGAAAGTGTCAGCTGAATTCAAAGCACCAATAATTAAATATTTATGGAGGCCAGGCTTTTCTATAGAGCATTTATCTTACCTCTTTGTTTCAAAGTGTCAAATATTACAAACGGTTGGATTCAACATTACGTGCATTGATTATCTATACTTATTCAGCATTAGACTCGTGTATACTAGGTATCTGATGCAAGTAATTACTGCTCATTGTTTTTCAGTCTTATTCAAGTATTGGTGCATTTCCGAGCTTTTATGGCAGAACTAATCCAAATGTCCACTGCGAACTGATGCTATAAGCATGTTTTGCATTGTTCTAATATTCCATGTCCCATGGAGATGTACCCATTAAATTCAGGGGGAAAGAATATTGGATTTTCTGCTATTGATCCCGATGGCAGAAAGTTTTACCATTGGTCCTCTACCTGTTAATCTAGTTACCGAAGACTTGCAGCCTGTAATTTGGTAGGAGACAACATTCCCTAGTGGTATAAAGGGTGTAAATTTTGTGTTTGTTCCCATGCATGTAGATCTCAACTGCATGTGGCTTGGGACTTGAGCTCTGTCAAAGCACAACTGTACTAGAAAAAAATCTTTTAAAGTTGTCATTTTTCTGTGGACTATACTTCTAAAAATGAAGCACCCTGAATCTTTTTCTTTAAAGGCCGGTAAGTTATTTGGTTCTTGTTTTCAAATTTTTATATAATTTATTGTTTTCTTGAAATATTGAACCCTTCATAAATACCTCCAGTGAAGGTGATTACCTTGGAAGAAAGGAAAAGAAATTTTTACATTGGTTTGGTTATCATGAGGTCTCATTGATGCTTTTGGGTGTTTAATGTGTGTGATGATCAATTTAACTATGGAGGCTATCTGCTATCTTCCCCCACCTTTTCATTTTTAAAACTCTTACGCTTAGAACTTTTCTTCTTTAACAGGTATAGCATATCTATTTGCTGATTTGTGATTTATTATAATTTAATTATCATTTGATTTTTTTGCTAATTACAGTTTCTTTATTTTACAGTTGATAAGTTGCTGTACTTGTTGAGTCAAGGATGTATGCTACACAAGGTAAAAGGTGGGGGCTTGCTGTACCCGCGGACATTCTATCTCGACACAGAGAATATGGTGCTGAAATATTCGGGGTCTGAAAAACGTTTGAGGAAAAAAAGAATATCATGTAAGAATTTGATTTCATTTTAAACATTCACTTTAAGCTCTTATAAAGAAATAATTATTGATTTAATTATTTTTCAAAAATAGCTGAATCAATTAGCCAACTTTGCATGATACATGTAAATGTATTAATTATAATTTCTTGAAGCTGCTTGATCCTATATTGCATAGCATATGAAGGTGATGTTATGGATGCAACAAAATACTGATTGTTGATTTATTTCGTAATTTGATAATTGCTGGATTTAGTAATTTCATATCATTTTAACATATTTTTCAAGCAATACAATGAAGTATAATACATGTTTACAGTATATAATTTTATACGAGGTACATATACATGTTAAGTAATTAAAGCAGGTAAATTTGCCTCTTTTACCAAGAATTATTTGTCATGATGTATGGAAGTGCAGTAATTAATCCATCATCTGGACCTTCTTGGTTTTTACCAACAATACAATTGCTAATAATTTAGCTATATTGAACATGCTTTGGCTAATCAAAAAGAAAATGGATTTGTACAACTGCAATACATTGTTTTATCCTTTTGTTAAAGTAAACTATATATGCATACGCTTACACCACCCAAGCAATTAGGGCAAATGCAAAACCAAATGGAGCTTTAATTTCCTGACTCTTTCATTGCTGTGTAAACCCACAAAAATTCTTTTATTCACTTAAAATATTTTGGTGCCCTAGTCTGCTGTTCTAATTTTGTTAAAGCTTTCTAGGAAAACTGTTTTCTAGGAAAATTTGATACAACTGCAAGTATTAACTAAGAGAAAAAAAATCGAATCCAGCAACTGTTAACCAAATTATTTATAGATATATTGTTTTCACATATTTAGACTGATCAGCCAATGTAAATACATGTACATGTGCTTGTGAAATCACTTGTTATTGGAATTTGACTATCATTTTCTGAAATATCAATTTTCAACATGCCTAGTATTTGGAATTTCTGAATCAATATAAAACCTGGCCCAATTACCGGTACATCTTTCTGTCTAAATTATAAAACATAATTGCAGGCTTGCAGGCAAAAGTGGTACAAATTTTTTCTATTAAACCCATGTTGCTCACAAAGCAAAGAAGAAAAATAAGCTATTGGAAAAAATATGTCAATTGTTTTTTATTTTCTGTATACATATTTTAGGGCCTATATCAAAGATCCGAGAAGTGAGAGAGGGAGAAAAAGACTATTCCAAACGCCTGGACCCATACGATGTAAGACGCAAGGCTTACTTTACTTAAATAGTCTAGTATTATGGGATTTTTTTGCCTGGGTTTTCTGCTATGCTTATTTAAAACTCTGCTATGTCTTTATGGGGTGGGATGGAAGGGAACCAAGTTATAGATGTATTCTTTACACCAAGGGCTTTGAGTTTATAGCGTTCATGTATACCCTGGAAAACATGGATGCACTTAGTACAATGGTAAAGACACAATTTTTGTAGGTTGCAGCTTTTGCATGTCATTAAGAGGATATCATAACTGTAAATTCTTTGTCAGAATTACCATTTTTATGACCAGAATAGTGATTCCACATGTTGTATTATCATTGAACACACAGCATCCAAGATGCCTTCGAATTGAGCTTATAGGTTTAAGTACATGAGCTACCTCCATAAAAATCATAACATTCACCTAGTTACTGTAGTAAAATAAATGCATAAAGGTAAACCCAGGAATTCCCCAGATGAGAGCCTCTGTAGTCCCGTAAATGAACCTGTATGACGTCATCATTACGGGGTATATTGATGATTTATTCAGAAGATTTTATTGTGCATTAGTTGGTCAACATCTCAAGGACTGGATATCAGGAGTGCCTGGAGACTCCGAGTAGTAGCTGGCCAACTGCTGGGTTTAATCAACAGAAAACAAAACATCCCTTAGTATCTACCTAATTGTTTGCTTAGTATGGGCAATACTTAAAAATGTAGATACATTGTAATTATTAATATGTTGCTCTGTCGTAATCAAGTTACTCCTGCACCATATGAATGAAATATTTGTGAAAATACCAAACTGAATTTATAATTCATAAATAAATGTATCAATTTCAGTTGGTAACTGTATGATTGCATCTATTATTCATTATTTTGAAATAAAAAGAGGACTTGAAATTCCACCAACACAGAAAGTTTCACCAATATAAGTGAATAAACTGTAAAAAGATAGAGACTGAATAATTTTAATTCAGCCCACCTTTAGAAAACCCAAGTAAATTGACAGATAACTAGAATTAAATGTGCATGCATTTTTTTAAGCGTATGTGAATAGATAGCAAGTTATTGAGCCAGTTATACTAGTCTTATTACATCAATTGAAGCATGAAATCGGAGAAGTGTCGACACTATGGCTGAGAAAAATTACCGGAGCCATCATCAGATAGGCGATATAATTAATGAAACACATTTAATTTGTAGCTGATACATCTCTGTCCCTGATGGGCTAATCATATTGCTAAAATCCATATAATCTTCATGGGCTCTTGATGTAATGGTCCGATTCAGGAAATCTAGCTGCATGCAGATTCTCTACAATATCCTTTCGTTAATTAGTATATGAATGTCTTTGGAAGGGTATGCAGAGTGCGTTTAATGTGGGAGAAAATGACAATATTCTGGATCGGATATGTGATAAATATTAAGCTGAATTTTTTTTTTCCTTATAAAATAGTTTTTGCTAGGCATGCGTCAAGAAGTTAATGCCAGCTTTTTATTTTTGAAAGCAGTTATTATGTATGAATATTTCATAGGAATTTTCCAATATCATACTATCTTGCTGAGTTATGGTATTAATGATGCATATAAAACTCTCATCTGATGAGAAAAAATGTCAAGTGGGTGAAATTTCGGACTTTTTGGGGGAGGGGGATGGTCAGGGCTTTGTAATTGTTTGAAAAAACTTTGGATTTTTCATTTAATTTTGGAATTTTGACCTGCAAAATGTCATTGACAAGATGTCCACTAGCTCTACAATCTTAAACTTTTGTTAGCTATTTTTCAGAATTAGTACAATATTCAAGATATCTCATAGTTGAGACTGTTTGGCAAGTTTGATCAATTCTTGCTCTCTCTAGAATTGCATTAAAAGATGATGTTTGATTCATATAGCTAAACATTTTTTTTGTCACTGAAGCCTTCCTATTCATTATGCCATATTAAATACCACTGCATCATTAACGCATAATATTGTGATATTCGTTACTCTAAATGTGCTTCCTCTTTTTATCATAATCAGATACAAGATAATACAGCATGCAATCTCTCTATGAATGTTTTCTGTGCTGCATTAGAAAATATGTTATAAGCTAGCATTCGCCTAAGAACCTGCACATTAAGAGATAGGATCAGAGGAAATCATTTGAATGTTTTCACATGATGTAACTAAATTGCTTTGGAAGTGAGGAGATTGGAAAAGAATTATAAGTGATACACATCTTAGACAAGTTTACTTAAAAACCATCAAAATATTTTGCTGATATATACAGATCATTTATAAAAAAAAAATGAAAAAAAAATTATCCTCAGACATATGGCTATAAGATTTTCTTTGCCAGTTGTTGGGTAAACAAAAGGTATATACATAAGATCTAGGTAATCCTGGAATTTCTCTGTAGTCCCACACGACTCTGTTTGTTCTCTGAAGAGGTAAATGGTTTAGGCGTGGTCTGCATACAGTCTGTAGGAGTTTATCGAGGGGAACAACTCTACACCCATGCAGATTACAGATTACTCATAAAATCAATCTTTTAAACTTGCCAACTTTTTAAACGCTTAATAAGTTTACAGGTATTTAGATGATTATGTTTACAGAGAAAACTACCAGATGAGAACTTCAAGAATAGTGTTTTTACACCTGCAAAAAACCAAATTCACAATATAATCTGCAGATCATAATGATTATTCTTTGAGATACCTACATTACACAATATAATATGCAGATCAATTTACTTTGATATACCTATCTGAAAATGAATAATATTGATGTGATATCATAATTGAGTGATCAGTCTTAAAACACAATTATTCCTGTAATTGTACCAGTCAATCGGTGAAACTTAAAATGAAGTTAACATGCATTTTTAGTCAGGTTTTTATATTTACCATGATATAATTTTAGGATTATGAATAATATGATAAGAGTTAATTTATATACACTTATCAGTACTTGTATTCTGGCTTTGAAGACAATAGCAAGTGAATTGTATCCCTGGACATGCAGTAATTATATTCCGTTCTGAGGTACAATTGATGGGAATTAATGGTTGCTGTCATCGTAGACTATAAACTTACCGGTACTTTTGTCAATATACACATACAATGACATTTATATACAGTCAGTACACACGTTATATTATGTCAGGGAGCAACTTGTAAGTGATAAAAAATGGTTTATTTAATTCCAATAAACAAGTTATTTTGAATATGTTGAATTTAAAGGATGATGACACAATTAAAATAACACCAGCTAAGTTTTGAGAAAAACGTGAGGGACATCAGATTCTGTTGTTGTATTAAATTTTTTGGGGCAAATTTCTCAAAAACTTTTAAATATCTCATAGTAGAGGCTCTGTCATAAAAGTAGGCGGATTGTTATAATAAATGTAAAAATACGCAGAGGTTTATGTATTATGAAACAAATTAATGACTTTATTGATACTGGAACAATTTTGATTATTTTTCAGAGGGGGCGTTGCCTTGCTGTAGTGTTTGGGACAAACCATGAGGTCCTGTATTTGATGAGTGAAACCTCTCAGATGAGGGATGACTGGATCAAGGGACTCCGATTCGCTCTCCACATGGATCAGTACATGGATCAGAAACAGCAAACTGATAGATATCCTTTCCATGACTCCCCTCCCCCTCCCCCCAAAATCCACCCAACACTTCTGATTAGATTTTTTAAAAACTCATATCTTTATGAAGTAGATATGAAATTATGCTTAATAAGAATTCATGCATTTATTTATAATCATTGATTAAATTAATTCATATTCTTGGAAATAAATTTTGGAATTTTTTAGATTGATCAAAAATGAATGCTGAAATCATTACAATTAATGTTAATAATTCTTGTATTATCATACATGTAAAAGGCTTACTTGACTGTTTTGTATCCTTAACTAATATTCACATGGATCAGAGAAGCTTTTCAAATGGCTGACAAAAACAATGACAGGAGTCTGGACTTTGAAGAAATTCTCAAATTATTGAAACAGCTAAACGCAGATATGGACAAAAAATATGTTTTGGAACTCTTCAATGTAAGGATTAAAAAGACTTGAAATATACTCTATTAAAACTCTTTTTTAAGGGGAATATCTCTGTAATTGTGTTGTTTATATGAATTTTTATTAATGCATGTGTATATATAGCTTCTTAAATACCATGGAAGAAAAAGCATTAAAGGGGAATAACTCTTAACAATGTATTATCCACAGTTGAGATATGCAGCATTCTATGACATTTCAATTTATCTTGTAGAAAGCAGACACAACTAAAACTCACGGTAAGCCAGTATTAGATGCTGAGGAGTTTGTCCGATTCTATCACATGTTGACAGAGAGACCGGAAATAGATGAAATATTCATGAAATACGACGATGGCAAGGGATATTGGACGTTTTCTGATCTGTGTAAATTCTTCTATCATGAACAAAAGGTACTTTGGTTATATGATTATCAGTAATGTACATAACTGCAGAGGATTTTTTTTCTATAGAATGCATGAAATTACAGAGACCCTTTCACGGTAACTGCAGTGCTGCTCTTTTGCAGGGCAAAAATCGACATAGTTTCGTAATACTGTGGAATCATTAAAATTCGTGGTGGCTCAATTTTCGTTGAATTCGTGGGTAGCCCTCTCCCACAAATTTAAATCCTCAACGAAAACAATATTAGAAAGAGTTATCTTTGTTACTGAAACAGTAGGCTATGCATCAACGAAATTACATCCCCACGAATGAGCAAAAAAGTCATAATCCACAAAAATTGGTCCCCACGAATTGAAATGATTCCACAGTATATGACGTGACGTCAATTGTTTCAATTACTTCATTTAATTATCTACCACTAAAACTTTGGCAAAGTATATCAATTTGCCCTGCAAGAGAGCAGTACCACAGTTATCATGAAATGGTCTAATGGATAGATATAAAAAAAAAAATTATGTATAGCTCTGAAATACATATTGCTTATCAAATTTCATTTGATTATCATGGAAAAGATTAAAGTATTGAACTGTTTTTTTTAAAGTGAGAATCTTTTTCTTCATCTAGCTTGATTTGACAGAGGACCAGTCTAAAGAACTAATAGCAGCCTTTGAACCCCAGAAACAGCTGCAGTTAGAGGAGCACCTCAGCCCCATAGGTAAAATCTATCTACCTTAATTTACTCTAGTCTAGATTTACTTTCACAACAAAGCAGATTTTGCTAAAAGCAGTAGATTATTGAATAAAAGCAGTAGGTGGGAGACAGAGTTAAAAAATGATAGACTTCCTTGAAGCGTTAAAACATGAATACTGTACTCTAGAAAATAGGAAAAATATATGTAATTATAATACTAGTAGGTTGCTGATACCTTGAGTCAAGGAAATATAGAAATCAGCAAGGTCACTGAACTCAAGTTTCTTCAGTCAATTTTGTTCATTTCTTATATATCATACATTAATTAGTGTAAAAAGTGAATTTAAAAAAAATCAAAGTATCAACTGAATTTTAATTTATGATGTTGGGCTACTTGGAGGGTTTTGTTTGTGAAACTTGAAAAAAATGGGGAAAAAATGAAAAACTATTATAATCCAATTTTTTTTTGTGCAGGGTTCAGAACACTTCTTGCCAGCAATGACCAACAACTTTTTAACCCCATTCACAAACGAGTGTATCAAGACATGACTCAACCTATCATCAACTACTACATCAGCTCATCTCATAACACGTAAGTTATCTCGCAACATGCAAATTATCTCACACCATGTAAGATATATCACAACATGTAAAATATCTCACAACGCATAAGATATATCACAACTTGTAAGTTATCTCAGAAAATGCAAGTTATCCCACAACATATAAAATATCTCACAATATGTAATTTATCTCACAACATGTAATTTATCTTACAACATGCAAGGTGTCTTACAACATGTAAGATTTATCACAACAAGAAAGTTATCTCACAACAAGAAAGTTATCTCACAACATGTAAAATATCTCAAAACATGTCAAATATCTCACACCATGCAAGTTAACTCACAATATTCAAGTTATATCACAACATGTGTTTTTGGAGAGGGTTTACTTAGGCTAGCTGTGCCTGTTGCCCAATCCATCTGAATTTCAATGAAATATTTAAATTATATTACAACTTGAAAGTTATCTCACAACTTATAGATGTCCCACAACATATAAATTAACTTATCTGACAGCCAGTAAGCTACCTCAAGACATGTTAACATTACAACTTTCAAGTAATTAAGCCTAATGATTTTATATCTTGCAAATTTTAATTTATCTCACAACACCTACCCGGTAGATTAACTTACATTGAAGTCATTTCAGAACATAATAGCTATTAACATTCTTAAAATCATCTTGCAGAATAGATGAGAATGGGCTAGCATTAACTGAGACTAGGTTCTCAACAGTATTGCAATGATTGGGTTTTTTGTAATCAATCAGCATGCCTTTTACAGATACTTAACAGACGACCAGTTACGAGGACCAAGTCGAGTGGAGGCATACATCACAGCTTTGTCCCGAGGCTGCCGATGTGTCGAATGTAGGTCACTCTATTATTAAGCATGGTATACATTAAAAAGTTTTAAAACATGTACAGATAACAACAATTCTGAATGAATACTATGTTGTTAATGTCGGTGTCTATTTACCATAATGTCCCGAAATGCATCATGGGTTCAGTTTGTCAATACATGTGACAAGTTGTTTATTGTTGACAGTGGATTGTTGGGATGGACCCGACGAAGAGCCAGTTATTTACCACGGTTACACCCTCACCTCAAAGATCTTCTTCCGCGACGTTCTATCCGCCATCAAGGATTATGCCTTCCAGTCTTCACCGTAAGTTATAAATTTGAACTCAAACCAAGAGAGAAATTCATTGTTTTTAAGATAATCATTTTTTTTTACACAGAAATTTTAATGTAATCATGTAGCTCAAAAGATGCTTATTTATGATTATTGTATTGGATAGCCTGATGAATAATATGTAAATAAAGGGATCCAATATTCAGTAGCTAAAAGCTTCAGACACTGCTTGCTTACATGTAGAAATATTTGTATCAAGTTAAAAAATTAGGCATGATGTTCATACTTGGTTCTAAATGACTTCTTTACATGAAACACTTCAAAGGGATTCTGATGGTCCTTTTCCAATGAAATGTATGTAGTCCAAATCATTGATATAGCAAATTCATTCAAGAAGGAAATATGGAAATATTTCAATGGTAAATTTTTAGATAATTAAGTTTGAAATTTTATTTGATAGAATTTATAACCATCAGATCCTATTATACTTGCAATGCAAGTTTTAATACAATTGGTTCATTATGTTGGTGAATATCTGATTATATAACTTTATCCTCTATTATTATTGGAAAAGTTTGATTTATAAATTTATTTTTATTTTAAACAATATTTTACTCAATATATGAATGAGATTAGGGCAGCAAGCACAGCCTATTTCAGCCTTCTCCCTATTTATAATGTACACAAAGTATTATTAAGGAGATCCATGCACATACATTATGTTCATGTCACATTCATTGGTTTTACCAGACAAAATCCGAACAGCAGGTAATATGAATATCTTCCATTAAATTGAATGAAAGAATTTCAGTCAATATTTTTGTTTTAACTACATGTAATTATATATGATGAAAACACAAGTGATTGAATTTTCGTGTTCGTATATATCTGATTGCTTCACTTTTCACTTCGTTTTTCACTAATAACTGATTCTGTTTCTTTTATGCAAAACTGTTTTAGATATTTTAGTTGAATTAATTCAAAATTTCTATATAGAAATATATATATTGATTTATTTTAATGTTTTCTTCTATATCTAAAAAAAAGTTCAAGATGCTTTTGCTGTTATTAATTAACAATACATGTACTAGAATTAAAAATGTTGGAAGGGAATGAAAAATGATGAATTGTAGATCAGTGTTTTAATATTAATTTTTTCATAATGGCTGTAATAAACTTTCCTTTTGGACCCTTTAATTTTTAAGACATAGTGTGTTTTAAGCAATGATAACTAAATACTGTTAAAATGGTCCATATTTTTTTTTACTCCATGGACCAAAAATAAAATTATTTTGTTTACTTGGAATTGTCTCCTGCCTCATTGTAATACCCCACACTGATTAAATTTTAGTAGCAAAAAATAAAGAAGTTTTTTTTTTTATAAGGAGATTTTTATTTTTTTTACCAATTTTTAATTGCTTAAACTTCAAGTTTGAAAAAAAATTTCCTCCTTCCCTCTTGGGTGTAGAAACCCCCAAGAGACAATTCCATACAGATGTATTTTTAAGGATGGCCTGGTTCAATGTTTCTGATGTCTGGCAGCTAACTTGGTCCCGGTGCCTGTGTGTTGCACTTCTTTTTCTTCTACTGGTACACACCATAATGGCTTCCTAACTCAACCTATCACCAAACAATTTTGTCATAAAAATAGAGCTAGGAAAATGTGGGCTGTATCAAGCAACATTTATCTCCAGTTAATACACAATTTTTTTTGATTTATTCATACTTTATCATCAATTCTTTAAAGATGATAACTTTAATAATACATGTATTTTGTTTTTAGCATATATAATTCATTCTTTTTAATTTTGAATAAGTTTAATCTAGTACATATTATAGATGCTGTAACAATGGTACTGCAATCTTTAAATATATGTGCAATTTATGATTACAGTAATGTAATGGAAAGAGATTGTTTAAATATGATTGACAATGTATGAAATGCTTATCTTAGATCTTTTTTATTTTGTGTATTATTAAAAGTGACATATATATGTATAGTTTATTTCAACTGAATTTTAAACCATGCATTTGCTTGTACTTGTGTAGGTATCCTGTGATATTGTCCATAGAAAATCACTGCTCAGTCAAACAACAGACTGTCATGGCAACATACATCAGGTCTATTTTTGGAGGTAACACTGATGTATTTATGGTACTCAAATTTTAATTGAATCATGGCGGAGGACGGACAAAGCATATACTGTAATATTATATATAATTTTAGAAACAAACATGCATACAGTGCTGCAAAAATAAGGGTGACTTTAGCTGTAATTGTTTTGTGACAACCATTGTAGACCATAGATTTGAGATTGATAGATTTGTAAAATTTAATCGTAATTTAGTCTTATAATTTATATTGGCCTTACTGTCCTAATTTTATTATACATAAAATATCTCCTTTTTTCTGTTAATTGTGGGATGAATTAATGAATTATATATTTCAGACTTGTTATATGCCCCAGAAGAAACTCCAAATAGAATTCCCTCCCCTCATGACCTCATGGGAAAAATTGTTATCAAAGTAAGTATTTAATATATATTTTTATCATGCTAATCTATACAATAAATTATATATCATATGCAGAATTTGCATGAGTGTTTTTTTCTTTTCAATTAGTTTTCACAAGTTTCTTTTTTTATTTTTGCGATGTTTGTTGTATTTTTGATTTCTGCATGTCATGGACAAAGGTGTTTAATTAAGTTATTTTCTACTGCACAATATTATAGCTATTTACATGGCAGTTTTATATGAACATTTCTAATAAAATGAAAGGAATAAGTATATTCGTGTCAAATTGTGAAAAGCACACCTTGCTGACTTCAAAATCTGGATTTTATTTTTATGACAATTAGTTATTAACAGATTATATCAAATTATAACCATATAGTCCGGTACTCATGATTTTATATTCTTACAATTTAAAACAAAACAGTGGATCTGAGGATTACAGTGTATGTATTAATTTGTGTTGGATAAAAATCAGATAAAATCAAAAATCATGAGGTATTTAATTATATACAATTTATGTGTACAGTGCAAATTATATTTATTACACATTTTATTTTCTATTATGGGCGAAAAAAATGGATTACCCAAAAATGGTAACATTTTCTTTTGTCCCAAGCATTTTGCAACCATACGAATTTACTAATTCATGAGCTTTGTCCTATTTAACTGTCTAATTAACTTAGGTTAATTAGAAGAAACAAAACAAGTCACTGCATATCATTGACAAATTAACCCAAGCACATGAACTATACATGAAGTACAGTCAAACTTCGTTATCTCGAACTAGATGGGACTGTTTAAAAACTTCGAGATATCGAAGTATTTGAGATATCAAGGGTAAAATAGTTAAAAAAATAAGTGGTTGGGACTTACAATTAACTTCAACATATCCTTTGTATTCGAGATATCAGTGTTCAAGATATCAAAGTTCAACTGTATATGCTTGATAAATGCTAAATAATGGTTAGATTGATCGATAAATTGATTTGGAGTGTTACATTCAAAGTATAGATGTTAAAAGTACATGTTCAACTTTTTCTTTTTACTTTATAATGTAGGGCATTGGAAGCTTTATTCTCTTTAAAATCTATGAATATTTGAAATTTGTAAAATAAAGTATATTTAAATTCATATCTCCTCCTAAATGTTAAAAAGTTCTAATCCTAGAACCATTATTAAAGTTTCTGATGTATACGTACTATTTTATTTTTTAATAATGTTATTTTTCAGCAAAGATCAAGTTTTATATGAAGATATTAGGAAAAAAATATTTAATTTGATCTTTAATCTCTAATTGTTCTAGCAGTTTGACTGGAATGTAAAGGAAATGTTAATTTAAAAATAAAATAATCTAAAATTTGATACCTTGAGCTGGTAATACACAGAATTGAATCTATTGAAATTACCCTATTTTCAGACTGGTACAACCACAACCCCCCCCCCCCCCCCAAAAAAAAAACCTAAATTTAACCAACTAATGAAAAATTACTTTTTTGTTGAGATGTGTTTGCCAGTTTTAATTTTTAATAGGTATACTGTAATAATGATAAATGCAGCTGTTAATTTTCATGCAGATGATTTGAAGTGGCTAATATTTTTTTTCCAGAGAAGTTAAAATTCATCCTCAAAATAATTATATAACATAAATGGACCATTTGTGTCACTATGTTACTTTAAAAGTCTTAAAATTTTCTATTTTATGAACTTCATAAATCTTTATAGCAACAAGTAATTTCCCTTTCTCTACAATGTTTGAGACTCAACAGTTTAAATTCTTTCAACATTAACCATAGAATTTGGCCTCAGACCCCCAGAATTACTGGACTAGTATTGTTAAACATCATTTTTCTTCTTTTTTTGTAGGGAAAAAAACTTCCTAACAATCTCAGCAATACAGATGAAGGTGAAGTCAGTGATGAGGATGAGGCAGCAGACGTTAGCAACGAGTCTGTCATACCTCCCAAAAAGGACTCGGGTCACAAAATCAAACTCAGCCCAGAGTTCTCGGCTTGTGTTGGCTTTAAGGCTGTTGGATTCAAAGGAGTAGAAGAATCCATAAATTCGAGTAAGAAAATAATGCAAGCTACCCTACTTTTTTTATATAAAGCATGCAAGTATTAAATTGTCATGTTATTAATCACATTTTTAAAATCAAAGTTCAAGACCCATGCATATCTCCTCTGAAAGGTTTTCTATCTACGAGTAATTTATACAGTATATGTGTATTTGAAATTTATCTTGAAAATTAAGTCATAAATGTCAAGCTGTTGAGGGATGGGGTCTTATCCAGTAAGCTTTGCATGCTCATCAGTTTGGAACCAGAAATAGGTATCTTAATAAACCTCTGGTTTTGCAATTGTAAGCGTAATAGTTAAATCACTTCAGATAAGATTTGATTCGTTATTTTCATTGTGCTTATTAAACTGTATCTAAAACAGTATTCAGGGTATAACAATTTAAGTAGATACTAAATTTTGATCAAATTAAAATACATGCATCTTCTGTTTTTAGAGGGAATATTTGTGTCCCTTGGAGAAAACAAGGCCCTGAAGTTGATAGATAATGATAGAGATGGGGTCATCAAGTTGAACCAGCACATGTTAGTGCGGACGTACCCAGCCGGCAGTAGGACAGACTCCAGTAACTACAATCCTGTGCCCATGTGGAACGCAGGGTGTCAAGTGGGTGAGTATCAAGTTGTAATTAGTCAAATTTTATTTTTTGGTTTCTCTTAAAGATGACATGTTGTGTTTCGATAGAAAAATACAATTTCTTTCTTTTTTCTGCCAAATTAGGGATTATATACGGTATATAGTTTGCTACCAAAATATATGTTTTGGTAATTTTTTATAAAAAATGATTTGTTTCTGAATAATTTTCAAAAACTTTAAATTTGTTAATTTGACCCCTTTGAATTTCAGTGGCCCTGAATTTCCAGACCAACTCTGAACCAATGCAGCTGTTGCAAGGCAAGTTCATGGACAATGGAGGATGTGGCTATCTGCTGAAGCCAGGATTTTTGTTGTCAGGTATTTTAAGAGTGTGTCAAAATCTCTTACTTTATTTTCTTGGGATCCTATGATGCAATGCACACATGATTTTTTTGTAGAAATCCAAGATAATTAACTTTCCTGTTCTTGTACTTGCAGATGACAGATCAGCATCTCCACGGACATCCAGAAAGAGGCTGAGCATTACAGTACGTAGCGTACATGTATAAAGCACAAACGGAAAATAATTACAAATTGTATCTGCACATAAACAAAAAGAAGAGAGTAATGTATTAAACATTATAGCCTAGCAGGCATTATTTTCTGTGTCTCTTGTAGATTGTCAGCGGTTACCAGCTTCCTAAGCCCAATGATTCTAAGAAGGGGGAGATAATTGACCCATTCATCAAAATAGAAGTACATGGAGTGAAAGAAGACACTCAGCAGTGCAAGACGAGCGTCAAAGAGAACAATGGTAAATTGAAGGGATTCTGGTCTGTAAAAATTGCATGCATGCATTTGCTGACTACCTGTAAAATTAGGAATATCAATATTATTCTTATGAACCCCTATCATGTTTTTGGCAAAAATCAAACTCTGAACATGGCCTATATAAATTTAGTGTTGTACAATCAGTGTCTCAAGAACAATGTCATGGACATGCAGACAACTTGGTACAGGTAAAGTATTCCATAAACAGTAAATATCAAATGTTGATTTTGAGGTCAAATGTCAAGGATCAAACATCTTTGGACATAGATGTATTTTGAGGATTGGCTCTTGGCATGTCTTCTCAGAAATTAAGATTTTTGATATTATTAAGTAGAAAAACTGTAAAATACCTGTATTGTTATGATGCAATGTGCTGATGAATCAATTCAGTCCTGACTTGTTCATTTTATTGCTCTTCAGGCTTTAACCCACGCTGGGATGAACACGTTTCCTTTGTCATCGGTCAGCCTGATCACGCCATCATCCGATTCGTTGTTTATGATCACGACAGATGTGTTGACGACTTCATTGGATATTTTGCTCTCCCATTCCATTCAATCCAAGAGGGTAAGTCATATATCTCTAATTTTACTCTTTTTGCGTCATTTTTATGGACATATCAATGTAGCTGCAGGTCTGTAGCTACCAGATGACCTGAGAGCTACAGTGCATCCCATAGTAAAAAAAAATGCAATTTACTGCAAACAATATAAATTTACTGCCGTATTAAATTACAGTTTTTTTTTTTTACTATGGGAGGCACTGAAGCTCCCAGGTCATCCATTTGAATTTTTTCATACTGGGAGCTACAGACCTGCAGCTAAAAACAATGTAAATAAGACTGCAAGGCATTTACATTCAGGGAATTTTTTAATTCGACATGTAAAATAGACAGGCAAATTCTTGACAATATTTATTTTTCATGCACTTAATTAACAATTCTTAATTATATTATTTTTTTTTTTACCTTGGATTATTATTTTAGATTTTATGTAAAAAAAAAATTCATACTCTGATCAGATTATGATACCTGTGAACATAATATTGATGATTTCAAAACCCTAAGGAATTAGACATATGAATTTTCTGTGTATTTTGTTGTAGGTTACCGCCATTTTTCTCTCCTGAACAAACACGGAGATAAGATCCCAATGGCTCTCATACTGCTTAAAGTGGAGATCAAGGAGGCTTGATTCCCTTTCTTCAGGTACGTACATGTACAAAACTTGTTTAGTATATAGAGATGATAATCACGGAAGTATAACTCACTGTTGTTTCATGTTTATTTCTTTTTTTTCTTTTTCACAGTTTTGTTCTGTGAGAGGATTTAGTCTGAATCATACCTTATCTATTTCTTCTTTTTTTTTCAGGTGTTTGGGTCATGGAATTTATATCATCCACTGAAGATGCTTTTTCCCCCACCGAAACACAAAAGAGTTTGTCATGATCAAGGACCATAACTGTGTTGCATTCATGCTCATCATATTCATAAGGGACCAAATTGAATCCAGTGAATGGTGTACAATGCTTTAATTTTTTTGTTGCATATACATATTTGTTTAACCAGAGCAATAGAATTTATAATGGATATATTTGGTTGTGGTAATTTGATCTCTTCTTAATTTTGTGTACTTAATTTAGGATAAGATTTTATAGTACATGTAGGTTGTTAAATATGCATTTATTTTGTGTATTTATAGCAATACATTAATCATGAAAAATATATGTACGTGTATATTTAAAAAATCTTGAATTTTTTTCTTGATATGATTTTCTATCGTATCTTTTTAATTGCAATGAAATTACCTTTTTAAAGATGGACAGAATTGAACACTGTATATTCCTTTGATTACATGCATATATTTGAACAAATGTAACATGGCTGGCTTTGAGGTTATTGTTAGATGCTTTGCTTGGTTACATGTCTTGAAAATCATCCATTCATATACATGTATTATAACTATTCTCTGTTTAAAGGGATTCAGTGATTATATTTTGTTTCTTTCTATATTAAATTTTGAATAAATTTCATCTTTTTCACAGATAATATCTCATGTTGTTTTTTTTCAAGCTGGTCTAATTTAATTACGGTGGGTTGATTTGTCTCTACTATAAATTTATATATTTACATTCTTCTGTGTTATTCCATTAAATTCTGTAATTTGTATTGATTTATTTAAGTAAAAAAATTGATTTGATTTTATCAGTAAGGGAAATTGGGAATGTAAATATAAGCATTAAATGATTTATTTTGATGTCCTGGAGTCAATAACTGCCGTCAGGTGAGCAGACAAATTGAATAACGCGCGTTAGAATATCTTAGGTGGGTGTATTTTTCCAAGCTGGTCTAATTTAAATATAGTTGGTTGATTTGTCTCTACTATAAATCTCTTTATAAGGATTATTTTGAGACTATTTTACTAACTAGTTAGTATGGACCATAGTTCCTTAATAATTGCATGTACTTTAAGACAGCATTTTCATGACAGTCGGCTTCAGTTGTTGTTCTTATAATACTCGCCGTCTATTCAATGCGATTGCAGTTAAAAAACATCCAATCATTGCTTGTCATTTCCATCAGCACCCTTCTATAACCCCCCCCCCCCCCAAAAAAAAAATCGCGAAAGACTTCAATGTATCATAGAGTAAACAAAATAAAATTATGTTTTTAAATGTTTGGTGGTAGTCTTATTTTTTATGGTTATTTGCAAAGAAACGTTTCCACCATGACAACCCCCCCCCCCCCCAAAAAAAATTAAACGACAGAAGGAGCGAGCTTACCCCCTCCCTTCTCATATTATACATATATTACATGGCTTCGAGGGCGACATACCAGAATATTTGCCCCGAGGTGACAGGAAAGCCCTGGAGTGTTATGTCGCCCGATGCCGAAGGCAGAGGGCGACATAACACTCCAGGGCTTTCCTGTCACCGAGGGACAAATATTCTGGTATTGTCGTCCGAGAAGACATGTAATATAAGTTATATAACATTTTTAAACAAATCAAACTCGGGTTATCAACATATTTATTTAATTCACAAGGCAGAGGCAAATGTTTTTAAAACACTCACGCTTGAGTTTATCACTTTTGTCGTATTTGCCGAGATCATCTGAATTAAGATGAACAAACCGCAGATGTTGGCCTGACATGTTTAAAATTCGCGGATCTGTTTACGTTTGCTTGGGTTGAATTTCGAACCCGACGTAATTAATATGCAGAATTCTTGCACGCGATGGTGATATTACAGTTTCGGGAGGGCAATATAACTATTTCCTGTGAAATATAACTGTTTCCGGGAGGGCAATATAACTGTTTCCGGTGTGATTCAGCAATTTTCAGGGCATAGTAATAAAATTATCTCATTTGTGACATAACGAGAAAACTTATTCAAAAATGTTATATAAACAAATAATAATGACTTAATGGCCAATGAACAGATTTGAAAATTATAGAAACGGGAGGCATGAATAAATTTTGATTGCGCAGACTCGCATTTTGAATTACTCTGTCTTTTGAAATGTAATTACCTAATGTTTAGGTTTGTACAATTGTCAACAAGTAGTAAAAATAAGTCATAACAAATCAAAGAAACGAATTAGTTGACGGGTAACACATACTGTACCCATTTATTTAACATTGGATAATATTCAAGCTATCTTCTCCTTTGTTGAATAGTTTCTGCGTATAGTATAAGGAAGAAAAGCAAACTGTACAGCAGCATATAAGGGAAAAATCCATTAGCAATCAGCATGATTGAAAAAGTATAGCCGCACCAGATCAGCGCCATTATTGATCGATTCGGGGAACGGAACATGTCTTGACACGTGAATGCAACGTCTGCTAAGAAATTCCGAAAACTTCCCCGGAGGCCTAGCATCCTCATTCGACCTCGACCTTCCCGGATACCGATATGAAAGTCAAGGTCATCCGTATCCTCTGAAGACGTGTCGACTGTATAGTCGCTGTCCTCTGACGACAAATCCACGCAGGACAATGACGACACGCTGGTTGCGACGTCGGAGAGGAAGGAAGAAACGTCAAGTCTAGTGGTTACGTGATTGTACTCAATGGCCGACACGGACGGATTTTCGTCTGACTTTTCCTCTTCTTTTTCTTCTTCGTCTTCTGAGTTTTGACAACCGATTGATCGTACTTCTAATTGATGCATTTCTCGAACCTACAATGTTGTCATAGAGGGGAAATGATTTCAAGAAATGACCAGCTATACGTATTTTTTTCATTCATAAATAACTGGAGAAAAATTGTGTGCCTTTTGAGCTTTGATTTTATTCTTATTGTCAAAAGGATGGGACGAGGCAAACCATAAAATATCGACTGTTTGAGTCTTACTTGATTTCTCTCCTTTTTCCAGTGGTTGACATATTCTTGAATGGCAAAGTTGACACATGCGTGTCGTTGCAGAATATATCGAACGCGCATGGGCGACCTACATGTCGGACAAGGAAACTTTAAAAAGGAAAGCAGAACATGCTCATTGTTGTCTCGGGCTACTTTGCAGACTTTGTACAGACATCTAAAATTAAAGAAGTCAAATCACTGATAGATGGAAAATGTTGAATTTGTTACGTAACTTCTTGCCGATCGATCATAATGCTTATAATAAATCACAAATTATTAAGAAGTGATTCATACAAAAAAAAATTATATACAAGAATGAAAACCGTCATATCATGTGATTACCAACGACAGGTAGGGGCTAATCGTAATGTATTTGAATTCAACTCCCCGAGAATTTTGACATTGTTTGAATATCAACATTTTGACAATTATCTGAGCAAAACAGGGGCCGGGTACTAGTATATAGATTCTCATCGGGCAATATTTCGTCCCTCGAGGGCTAACATAATCAATCATTATGTTGCCCTCAATTCAAGTCAATACATGTACATTTTGTATTTGTATAATATGCCCCCTCCCCCTGTTTGAACATGTGTCTATGGTTCATTGACGACAAAGGATACGTTATTCTCTTTTTCACTACTTTTTTCTTTTAACGTACCCCTGAGGCAATTTATCTTAGAATCTGGTTTTTTAAATCGAACTAGCTTAAATTGAAACGTATAAAATGATTGCGTTGTCTTACACTGCTTTGAAATGTAACGTGAACTGTTAGAATTTCATGTTGAAATATTTGTGTCATACATAGTTAAAGAGGTACCTACCTCATGCAAAAACTATGGCCGCATTTAAGAGTATGCGGTTTGTTGAAGTAGCCCCAGCACACGCCGCATTTTAAGGCCTTTATCACCTCTGTTGGGGATAGCTGTTTGGCATCCGACATCTTTTGTATAGAATGTATACATGTCACCGAACCACGGCAACTATAATAACCTGGAAGTAGCGTGACGCTACCTGGTTTTACGCCTATGACGTCATATAACTGTACACCGACTGTTGGAAAAGACGTTGATGTTTTTGTATTGTAAACATGGAAAGAACAGATGCTGTTAAACATGGAGACGGGGAGGATTTGAAACAATTTTTCAGATTAATGAATAAGCTTCGATCCAATCAGACGGAATGCAGTGAATACTTCGCCAGAGAGAGCAGCTCCTTTGAAGAACTTAGACAGCGGGTCCTCAAGTTGATCGAGGAATCCCGCGAACTCCAAACAAGGACCGAAAATCTTAGATGTGGATTCAGGGAGATAGACGAAAAATTTAAATCTATCAAGAAGATGCTATATAAAGATTTTGGGCTGCAGGCGGAAAAACGTCTGCAAAACTTGGAGGAAGTGGCGTACATGAACGGACTAATAACTCATCTACAGGAGGTAGACAAGGGGCTGACCTATCGGCCTGTTTATGTGTCGGATCCGGCGGAATATGACGACGAATGTCAGAGAACTCTCAACGACTGAAAAAAAAATCCGAAAAAGTGGAACTAGCGTAATTAATACACTAATTGATTTTAAATATTCAAAATATTATACTATAAACTTATTCTCTTTTTTTGTTTATTTGTTTGCTACTGTGATTCAAAAAGACTAAATATAAAAGATCCTCTGAACATGATGGGTTTTTTTTAAAATCCTATGTCCATGCATTAAAATAGAATAGACAGACCTTTGTATAATGCCATGGTATTTGTGGAAACAATTTTTAAAAAATTGGAAAAGAACAATACTGATGGTAAAAGAAACAATAATTTTCGTTTGAACATACTTTTCGGGTATAAATTCAAAATTTACAATAGAATAAAATGTATGTTATTTTAGTCTGTAACATGTTATTGCTTCCGTCACTTTTTGATGATTTTCTTTTTTATGATTATGATAAACATAACGTTACCTGTCCATGAAGTACAATTCAAAATCGACAAAAGGGGAAAAATCCAAAATTTCTTCATTGATACGTCATTTGTGTTACCCGGAGATTTTTACAGGAACAAACGTCGTACGGAGATTCAAAATGGGAAATGTTTACATATTTTCTCCATTCGGAAGTACTCGTGACACCTCGCACAATTTTTAACGTTATCATCATCCGGGGTACTTTCATGTCTTTTGGAATGCAAAATCCCCATAGACTCTCTATTTTTGGTTGTCACACAGTGTATTAACACATGAAGCGGTAGCGGAGACGTTTTAAAACAGATATCTGGGCTCTTTTTTCTGAAGTTCGGGCGCAAATGTATTTATAGTTTTCGAGATATTACGAACAAGTGGCGGAAGAAGAAACTTGGGACAGAGTATAGTTGTGTCGTTTCATTAATAATTACCAGCATTGGATTTTTACACCTCACTCAGTGCAGGCTCATTGTTCACAACTGGTGTCCCTTTTAACTATTTTGAATGTTTAACTCACGTTTCGTACATGACTATTCTCTCTTCTTCTAGAAAGCCAAAATGTTCCTGTCGTACAATTTCAACGCTAACATTATATGAGAATTTTGCCAAACGAATATAAAATCAATGCTCCAACGGAAAAATAAACGTAATCTTGTTTTAAAAATCTAACAACTCAGAAATGCTATCTTATTAATTGAATATAAAGATAATTATTATTCTGTTTCAATCAGAACACTCCCGCCATTTCTAGAAACCTTCTGTGCAGCCATGTCCCTTCAATCATTAGCTCACATCAGCTAAAAGCTCATTTGAGCTTTTCTGATAACTTTTTGTCCGACGTATTTTGGTCCGTTCGTACGTTTGTAAACTTAATATATTTTCGACTTTTTCTTCAGAACCACTGGACCAATTTAACTAGGCTTGGCTCAAAGCATTAATGGGTAAAGAGGATTCAAGTTTGTTAAAATAAAGGGCAATGCTCAATATGTGATACGATAATGAAATCATTCTGTTTCAAAAGGGGCTCGGGGTTTAACATGAGAATATCTGGAGAAAAATTTGAAAAATTATACAGGATCTCTTCTTCTACATGTACATGGTGTGATTTTTTAGCATATGACTCCCTAAAGCTGATTTTCTTATGGCAATTGATGTTCAGGTGAGCGATGTGGTCAAAAGGCCTCTTGTTATTACAGTGTTATTTAGTAAATCTTATTGCTGTTTTAACTCTTCATATTGCAATCATTCAGTACTGTTTTTATTTTCGTCAGTGTTACTGTAGCGAGATAGTCTCCTTCTTTGTACCTAAATACCAATGCATAAAAAAATTCTTATGCTTAAGCATATTCTTAAGTACATAATTTGTACTCAGTAGATAATTGAAATTTGACTGAGCATATTGCTTAGTGTGTTGCGTAAAACAGTTATTTTGTTGTCATCGTTATGCCGTCTTATCCCAAGTCACAGGAGATACAGTATTCACAAGGTCGCTCTCCCTTCCAGGTTTGCCCATTGTGTTACAAAATCGCCATCAGCAGTATAACCTGGTCGTTGGGAAGTCTTAAAATGAGATTGGAAATTTACGACAAATTAATCTGCTATTTCGTTTATCGTGAATTAGGTTTGTTTTTGTTTTTGTTTTTTGTTATTTGCACATGTTTACATTTCACCGGCAACACTATGTTCAACCTCGAAACTCTTCTGATGTTATCGCAGTCGTTGCATTCAATTCAAAGCCCGGACAATTGCAAGTTTTGTTAGATATTTCGTTTCATAATACAATATCCATTGCATGAAAATTATAAGTCTCTAGTAGATTAAGTAAAACACCAATAAGCATCCAGAAGCAGAGGAACTCGAGAGTTTAAAAAAGTATCAATACAGATACGCATGTTCATTTTGCATACTTTCCTCTGTGTTGATTCTTTCGACGTCCATTATAAATGCAATTAAATTTTAGGTATAATCATAAACAATGATTTCCCTCTGAATTACTAGTATATCAGCAGTTTTATTAGTTTCATTGAAGGCTTCTAGTTTTAAGGTAGCCCTCGGGTTTGCTGACGTCTTCATAGGAATCGACGTAAAAGTTGACCGTGTTAGCAAAAGCATATATTTTTTCAACAAATTAGAAATAATGCTGTTTATACAAATATCTAATTATCAACTAATAAAAACTAAACAATATGACATAGAAGGTCACATTTTATTTTAATAAGGTGGAACTGTTCTATCTAAAGTAATGTTTTAATATATTTAATAGGCAACTAAATGAATTGGTACTTATGCATACTTCGCTGCCTTTACAATTAAAAATTTAACTTTTTATTCTCAACTACTGATGTAAAGATCATAATGATAAAAATCCTTAAGCTAATTATCAAATACAATTAAAAACATTTTGTCGAAATTTTTTGGCAATTATTTTTGCATGCGTTGATTCAGTTTAATGAAAAATAAAATAAAAATAATATTTCTTCTCTTTACATCCTTGCATTATTTGCATCTGTGCATTCGATAATATTTTTGAAATTGATAATAATATGTTGTGAAGGAAGGATATAAAAACTCGCATCTGATATACTGTGGTTTCATTTATATTCAAGGGTATCAATTTTCGTGGATAAAGTGAAAATCACAGTTTCAAGAATACGTAAATTCGTGGCCAATAACCCTATCAATACAAAATGTTAATAGAAATTGCACTTCAATGAACATTTGATTTCGTGGATCAACTTAACAACGAAATCCACGAAAATTGGTAATACGTATATTGATGAAACCAAGTAGCTATACTTTTTAAAGAAAAATTCGATTTCTAAAAAAGCTGTTTCTTTTAATAGTGGCTGATATATTTATTATATGGACAGGAGACCCTCCTTTTATCTGAGACGTACTACACCTTTTTCCTTTTTATCGATCCCAAGACGCAGTTGTTATGTCATTCTGTCCATTTGCATATTGAGCTGACTCGATAAAAACCGCGCCACGTATGCATTATTTGTAGATTATATGAACATGGAAATAATGATTTTTCAGTAAATCTGTGAGATTTTGTACTTATGACTGAAAACAGGCCAAAATAATTGACAACATGGATAGTCGGGCCCAGCATTTTGTTGAATGTGAAAATTGTGAGAAACCTGGAAAATACTTTTGCAATCCCTGTCAATCAAAACTCTGTGACGAGTGTGTTTCTCCTCACCTTAAACTGAAATCAGCAAAAGGACACGAAATAGTGGAGTATCATAAACGAAAAGATGCGAATAATTGCTGTGCAGAACATTCAGATTTTGATTGCCATGTTTTCTGCAAATCATGTAATCTTCCAATATGTTTCATTTGCACTTCAACAAAACATAAGCCACATGATATGGAAGAACTGTCAGAGGTATTGAAAGACTTCGGCAGTCGAATTCAAAACGAAAGCTGGATAATGAATTCAAAAATAAAACCAACGTATCGCAAGATTCTGGCGCAAATGAATTCCACTTTGTACAGGGTGCCATTGCGATACCAACAAGCCCACGAGGAAGTAGAAAATACTAGGAAAATATGGAAGGAAAAAATTGATAGCATTGCTGATTCATTCCATGATGAAATTTCAGAATTGGAGAAAACGCAAGAATCCTCATTGGAGAACCAAATAGAAGCATTTTCAAAGCGCCTCGAAAATCTAGACTCTGTTACTAAAAATAACGATTCTCTTCTTGGACTCAAAATGTTGGATTTTAAAGATTATCACAGAGAGACTGAAGAAATACCATGTTTACATGAATTTATCTTTCCAACGCTTTTCACAGGTTTTGTCAATAACCTACCCAAAAAGAAAGACTTCGGCAATGTCTCCAGACTTGCCTCCTGTGAGCTACCAGCTTTCGATCTACAGATAAAAGAGAAACTTGATAAAAGAAAAGAAACGGATAGCTTGACTTTGATATGGAGCACTAGCACCGACTTTCCATCTGATGACAAGAACAAGCGCCTCTATGACATGGCGTATTTAAGTCATACTAGATTTTGGGTGGCAGGAAACAGCAATGCCCTATTTCTGCTAGGGCCAGAAAATCACACATTTGATGTAATGCAGACGCCTTCTAAGGTCAAACATCTGACAATTTCCTCAGATGGAGTCCTGTATTACATTAATGGCATAAATAACATGATCCATAGGATTACAAATGAAGGAAGTTTTGAAGCTTTTATTAGTACTGACATTTGGAAACCTAGGGATATTGCGTCATCTCTAACCGAAGGTATTTATGTCAGTTTGTTTAGAAGCGAAAATTCAAAAGTAGTCCATTACAAGAAATCTGGGGAAATTCAACAAGAAATTCAGTTTGATAGCAGCAAACAGCCAATTTACGCTGATCCAAAGAATATAGCCATAAACAAGAATGGTGATGTTTGCGTAGTAGACTCGGAGAGACTAGTCACGGTGGTAAACTCCAAAGGAGAACGCCGGTTTTCGTACTTTGGAGATGTGTCAGGAAAGTACAAACATTTTCGACTAATGTCAATTGCAACAGACAATGCGTGCAACATTCTCGTGTGTGATTTGAAAAATAATTCGGTCATTCATGTCTTGAATCAAGATGGCCGATTCATCCAATTCATTTCATCCAATTCTGGTTTCCATAAGCCAAGCGTGATCACCGTGACGGAGGACGGTAATCTAGCCGTAGCGGAGAGTGTAACTGGAGTTGTAAAAGTATTCAAATACGAATACTAGTAGTCATGCGGATTGATTCTATATGACGTCCAAATACATCTCTAGTTCAATCGAGAATAGGTTACTCAGTGCTGTTTGTACCTGTGGCAACAATAGACTATTACAGTTGTAACACTGCTTGCAATATGAATTTGACTTTTTTGTTTCATTGATTATCTAGCATTGCTTGGACCCTTTTTGAAACGAGACAAGGCTCGATCTTGAGACTTTGTACAAACTTGCCAATAGATTACAAAATCATTTGTTCTGAAAGATTTCTTTAGAATCTAATATTAATATTCATTTACACACAAGAACTGCGACAAATAAAAGTAATCCTATTTAACTCGTCTTAAGAAGAGGTCCTGTTTAACGCGTTTTTCAGAAGGCGCCATGTCAAACGGGTCTATCAGAGGAGGTGACATCTAACCCGTCTACAACTTATAATTAAGGCAGTTGTCCTCACTTTTGGACACTGTTAACAAAGGAGGTCTCTTGCAGACCACTTGTTTTTCTTATTGCGTTTCTCGTCCTCACCCTCTGCGCGATCTTGAAAAAGTCACAAGCGAGAATGCAATAAACAGTGTATTGCTTATATATATAGTGTCTGTTCGTTACAACTGATAAGATGTTGCGATAATTGTTATGTGTTCCACCTAGGTAGATAATGTTAGAACTGTTGCTATAATTGTTATATGTTCCACTTAATAGGTAGATAATGTTAGAACTGAAAAGGCTGCGGGATTTTAATGGATAACATGCTATATATTTATGCATTTTGTTTCATCACATCAAAAAGCAAATTTGGTCTTTATTGGATTTGACCACGCCCCGACCGAATTATCACCTCATAATACTAAAAAAAAAGTATTCATTCCTTAAATATATATATACCGTATATACTAAAACAGAACTACGAAAGACGAATAGGGCCACATAAAAAACATTTTTATCTCGTAATTACTAAAAACGATTTCGTTATTACGAGTTAATTATTTCGAAATAACGAAAAAAGATCTCTTTATAACGAGAAAAGATCTCGTTATTACGAGTTAGTTTTCTCGTTATTACAAGAAAAAAGATCTCGTTATTATGAGATAATTTTCTCGTAATTACGAGATCTTTTCTCGAAATTCCAAGAAAAGATCTCGTTATTACGATATAACTATCACGCTATTACGAGAAAAAAGATCTCGTAATTATGAAAAAAGATCTCGTTATTACGAGAACAGATTTATATAAAATAGTGCGTTTCTGAAAAGACCGCTCAGTCAAATGGTTCACCCTTTCAGTCTATCTTTTTCTTTCGAATTTTGATTAAGTTCTAATTGACAGCGGCCTTTATTCATTGATTTATACATCAAATGATCGGATTTGTACGGAAACGTATAACCGCCTCTTGATCTTATTTCAATAGAATAGATTAACAACACCGTATTGGCAGTCTCTGTCATGGCTTTATTTTAATCTATCAGTACATCATAAACTATTCAAAGAATAGCGTAATTACGAGATAATTATATCGTAAAAACGAGATCTTTTCTTGCAATTACAAGTTTTTTTCTCGTAATACCGAGATCTTTTCTCGTAAGTACGAGAAAATTAACTCATAATAACAAGATCTTTTCTCGTAATAACGAGAAAATTAACTGGTAATTATTAACGAGATTTTTTCTCGTTATTACGAGATAAATAACTCGTAATAACGAGATCTTTTCTCGTAATTACAATATGAAATATTTTTTATGTGGCCCTAGAAATTCGTCTTTCGTACAAAAAAAATAGAGTTATCCTTCTTTGTTTGTGATGTTATCGGTCTTAACATTATTTTTTGTTTTCGAAAATGCACAATAAATGAAATATACGTATACGTCTGCTAAAAATGCTTTATTCTATCACTGCACAAAAGAAGCGATTACTGATATCAACGAGGATATCTGCTATTAAAAAATCAGTGAAAAAATACCATGCAGTTTTCATAATTTTTGTCCAACATATCAGTCTAGGATTGCAAAATGTAAACAAAAGTACACAGCATACTGCCTCGATCAGAGGCACTTTGCGAGGCATGGTAAAACTTCGTCATATCATGTTCATGACCGGGCATAGAAAAGTTATGCCAGAAAATGCACAGGTAATCAAAAATGGCATTCAGTAAAACATTTTCCAACTTGGCGTCAGCGAGCAATGGCGATGCATGCAGGGCTCCGCGGTGTTCCGGACAACCAAACCACATACCTGCTTTAGCCATCAATGTTCAAAGAACAAAATTATCTTTCAAATCATTTATCCACAATTCTGTTTTACACAATTCTTCCATCAATGTTAATGTACATCGATCCGGAGCTAGAGTAATCAACGTGTTAAAATCAACAAGTCCTAAATAGAATACTGTACTTTTTTAATGTTTCTTGTTGATTCCTCTTATTTACGATAAATTTATCTTAAATATACATTATTTGTACTTAAAATTGAATTATAAGCATTGACAGTATATTTTTTTTGTTCATCGAGAAATGAATCTAAAAACCGCATCGCAAACTTTTTAATGAAAGTCTACAGCTTTCACTATCTAATTAGATTGCAGCTTTCATAAAGTTTGCGATGCAGTTTTTAGATCCATTTCTCGATGAACAAAAGAAATCATTATACAATTAATCCTATAATGTCAATGATAGCAAGGTGACATCAAAGTAGGATACATTTTGTCTATTGACGGAGTGAATCCTATTGTCAAGAAACTTAAAATAAAAGAAAGAAAATATCATTTACTGCACGACCCTATAACTACGCGTTGGTTCTGGAAATTAAAGCTCTTTGACACTTTATTACTATTTTTTTTTCTAAATTTAAAGTTGACTGCTTCTTAGTTGAATTAAATATATGAAACATAACCATCCAATTATGACAAGACGTTACATAAACACCCCCTATTAAGCTATTTGTCTGTGTGTGAAAATTGCCTAAATTTACCAATAGAGTTACTTTGATTGAACAGTTAACACTTTAAGTTTTAAAATATGAACATGAAAAACGTTTAGCTACATTGAAATCAGGGAATGCACGAACTAGAAGCAAACATTCAAATATAATTTTTTATCCAACAGGTTTGAAATTGAACATACATAATTCATAAGGCTTGGCAAACAATTATAACGCAATTAATTTCAAGCCTTGTCTCGTCAACGTAGTTTCTGGTCTGTTACATTTGCCAATTTTACGCATCCGTTCATACAAAGAATAAAATATATATCTACCAAGTATTATTCCCTCTATTTCTTACGAAAACTTATAGTTAATTCATGGCTCTATAGAAACAGACAGACTGAAATTTACACGCCCCGTTTATCGATTGGTCGAAACCTACAGCGACCTAAGAAAAATCACGGACTGTACGAAATAATTAATATGATGCTGTCAGACTCCAATTCCCATAGGAGACAATTTTGCAGTCTCTTTTCGCTAACGTATTGATGTACATTAACAGTAATTTAGTGAATTTTACTTACCTTTTGCAATCAATTTATTAATTCATTAAAAGAAAGATGTAAATATAAACATTAAATCAAAGCATAATAATTTTATCGTTGATGTTTATGTTCCGATATTCTACATATTGATAAAAAAGGTACATATATCATCGGGAGGGTTTTTCGGTAACTTTCCCATGTAAACTGAAGCACTCTGAATTTTTTAAATGGATAATCCCGACCTTTTATACCCCCTCACCCTCCTCAAAATAGATATAAGTGCATATTTTACTTTTTTTTGTCTTTATACTGATATCGCTAAAAACAGTTACTCCCCCCCCTTTTTCGCCATTTATTCCATGCTATCTATTTCATACATTTGAATTAGTACATAAAACTTTTTTTTATTTTGTGAAACATATATCGCAGTGAAGTTTTTTGTGCCTTATCGTAAATGAAAAAAATGCACAATTCTTTTAATTTTATAATAGCACTCCACTTGACGTTTTACTTCGGAACTTTTGTGATTTTACCCAAAAATAAATCCCATATCAATCGTGTCGGATTAGTTTTCCTTAAGGTTTTAATTGTGACTAATACATATACTTGTGAAATCTACAAGTAGGCCTAGTTAAACTTTGTACTTGATTTCAATGTTTCATTCTTTTTGTGAAAAATAGACCTATGAAAGACTACAAGAATTTAGTGTCAACTAGACTTTGACCCGTGCGTGCACAGGTTGACATTGTATATTATATCGGACATTTACGAAATACTGTACATGTAGATACATCGACACACCGTATTGTTGACATTTACATATAACCAAGCTTAAGCCTACAATAATGCTATTAATACCACTACACTCTGCTTAGTTAGAATAATCCAACTGTTTCTCGGGACAGGCCTATACCACAGTTAAAATGCCTCCCATATACCCGTAATGTAGCAAAAAATTGCAGAATCGCTCCGAAACAATTTTGGAGAAAATTAATGAAGCTGCATTGAAAATAGCAGTCAAATTATTCATAATAAACCATTTTGAGGCTGTAAATACCTTTCATCTAAAAATTTAATTCAAATTAAATTAATAAAGAATTCAACACTTTCTTCACTCGCTTCGAGTTTACATTCGTTACAATCGGGATTCTTCATATTAAATGCACTGAGTAATAGAAGAATATGAATATGTACATCTGTATACACCTGTATATTTGCATACGTTAAGTATGTTTTCCTCTATTACTTACGGAAAATTATTGCCATTCATACGGGTGTAACTAGACAGAAGTCTACGTCATCCAGATAACGACGTAAGTGTCATAAACATGTATATGTAAAACAATGAAAAAGCAATATCACCATTTTCCAAAGGGGAAGATTATAAAGAATAAACAAAGACACAAAGCATTGAAATAAAATTTCATTCCCATGATAAAGTTTTACTTCTGTGACATTACAAATTACAAACTTTGTCTTTCATTATGTTAATTACTTTTTCGTGTAAATTATAAACAAGTGAAAAGCTGTCGATGTGACAGCAAACCGGGTTTTCTTTTATGTAAACTGTATCCATAATCCATGTACATTTTGCCAAAAAATGACTAAGTTCAAAAGCTAGTATTTTTTCCATAAATTATCAGAAATCAAATTCCTAGCAATATGCACACCTCTGATATATGTACAATTGATCTGCAAAAGAACAACGTCCTATCTTGAGAACTGTAGGAGGAGTTATCCGTACAATGAGGGTACCCTATATGCAATATTTTGCCAAAAAATGACTAAGTTCAAAAGCTGGTATTTTTTTCATAAATTATCGGAAATCAAAATCCTAGCAATATGCACACCTCTGATATATGTACATTGATCTGCAAAAGAACAACTTCCTATCTTGAGAACTGTAGGAGGAGTTATCCGTACAATGAGGGTACCCTATATGCAACATTTTGCCAAAAAATGACTAAGTTCAAAAGCTAGTATTTTTTCCATAAATTATCGGAAATCAAAATCCTTGCAATATGCACACCTCTGATATATGTACAATTGATCTGCAAAAGAACAACGTCCTATCTTGAAAACTGTAGGAGGAGTTATCCGTACAATGAGGGTACCCTATATGCAACATTTTGCCAAAAAATGACTAAGTTCAAAAGCTAGTATTTTTTCCATAAATTATCAGAAATCAAATTCCTAGCAATATGCACACCTCTGATATATGTACAATTGATCTGCAAAAGAACAACGTCCTATCTTGAGAACTGTAGGAGGAGTTATCCGTACAATGAGGGTACCCTTTTGGCAGCCGCCCGCCCGCCATTTTCACCATTTTAATAACCGGATTTTTTCGTTGGAAAACCCGGTTAAAAAATCAAATTGTCATGTAAAAAGTTAAAGGTTAATGTAGCGCAAAACAGATAAGCCAAAAACATATCTATAATTCAACTTTTCTGATAAGTAAACTTTTGCATGGAATAAAAATCAGACATTGTTTTTTTTATACATCGTTTCAATGTATAATTAATATAGATGCATAGTGGACTATACTTTTTACGACCCATATAAATCTCATAAAGTTGAGTTTTTAGCGAGTTTGCCATACAGAAGTGAAATGAAATATAAATGATTAGGTTATTGATACGTCGTTTTACATGTATATTACACAACAAAGTAATTTGGGACTTCAAGGCTTTTACTCATTCCTCATTGACATTTTATTGATAATACACATTCCTTAATTTTTTAATGCCCTTCTGTATGGCAGAAATACATTTGTCAAATATTACTACAAACAACACAGTTCGTTTTGAAAGACCATGACTTGGGTAGTTAACTCAGAAGTTGAACAATGTGGTAGTTTTAACGGACACTGAACGGTTACGTTTTTGTCTTAATAAAGATGTCCCTTAGAATAATCCATGTTGTCTGATCTTCATTGATGTCAATGGAGACGCACTTTATACTGTGAAGATAGTTCGTCGCATTGTAATGGAATTCGCCATTCTCGAACTTTCCAATGTTTTTCCTCTCTGCACACTTTTCGCCACCCTCTTTACCTACATTCGACACACTCACCGACGTCGATGACGTCAATTTGTCGTCTGGGTGCTTACTGTTTCCGCTATATATTGATATGGATGAAATGTTGATAGACTTTTGAAATATGATTCTGAAAAATGAACCATTTTTAGGGTCTACAGTCCAGAAATAATTACGAGCACTGGAGAAATAAGCTGCTTCAGGTTGAAAATTCTTGTAATGGTCCATATTGGTATGAATTTCAGCATTTGGGTTTGGAGAGTCAGGCGTCCATCCTATTTCTTTCCGCTTCCTATAACCTGGGAAATCCCGATCCTGTATTTTCTGAATTTTATTTTCCAAAGACGATACAAGGCCAAGATGTTGAAACAAGGAAGGTCTCGAGCGATAATCTTTTGCCTGTCCTTTGATTTTTTTCAGATCATTTATTAACAAATCGCCTGGGCTTTCGTCAAAGAGAACCAGTAAAAATTCTGCTACCTTTGGTAAATCTGAACTTTTAAACAAAACACCTATAAATCCCAATCCAGAGAAACGAAGAAAAAGCCACGTCTTTTTTAAATTATAAGCGATAAAATTCTTAATTTTGCCGAGATAACCCGATGTTGTGATGACGTCATCTTCAAGCTGAATATAGTATTTAGATATATTTCTAGTGTACGTCATAAGATATGAGTAATCCAGGTTCTGTTTACTTCTCCAAGCTACTCGTGCCGAGCTGTCGTTGAACTTTCTCTCCAAATACTTGAAATTTGGATACGCAATGTGAGGTGGATGAACAATTTGCATAAATCCTGAATCCACATATGTTTTATATTTGTGATAGATTTCCGTGGCTCGTTTCACTACCCATGTGTGATTGCTGTCCGTGAAGAAAACGACAATCACAACCTGTTCCTGCTCTTGAGGAGGCGTGTGCATCACCAATGAGTCCAATGTGGTCTCTATATAGGAAACATCCTTTCTTTTCACCGAAGGAATGCCTATTGTCAGAAAACCTGTTAGGCAAAGAAATATTCATCAGTGAAATAAATGATATAAACTTTTTTTTGGTAAGAAATCGTCATTTTATTTCATAACCATCAGTAATATACTCAGGGTTCTCTTCCTTGACTTGTCGCTATGTGATGTTACGAATAGCCGTATGAAAAGCTAAAATCTACTGAAAAAAATGAAGAAATTCTTCGATTTGGCTCGCGAGTAACACGTTACTTTTAAACTGATACAGATCAATGCTTTTCGTGATAACCTCGTGTTTGGTTGATTTTCTTGGATTAATACAGCCTCGAAGTTTTATGCATAGTTTTCCGGGTATTTTGAACATCCCAGACAGCTCTGTGTCCTTTTCCAACTAATCGAGGGACCAAACCAGACGCTTAAGGCCCAATTCGCCCCAAGGGCGTGTTTGTAGGCGTAATGGTCGCCATCTTGGTTACGATAAAATCCCGAGTAAAGGCCTCAAGCATATTGTAAGAGTAGAGAAGATAAAAGGACGCACTTTAATTTGAGTTCAAGTCTCAGTTCTATTTATTCGAGGTTCAGTAGTGAATCCAGGACGACATCTTCCCAGTGTTTCGGTCGAAACGGTTTAAGAACGGGTTGACATTGAAATTGATGTAAAAAGTGAGAAATTGGAGAAAAGATTTAAGAAAATTTTACCGTACGTTTTTCGCAATTTAAAAAAAAGAAAGGTAATTAAACTCTTAAAGCTAAGATATTGGGCAAGTATTCAGTGTCTGATGCAGGTCACCTTTTCGCTGTCAAGTTATTAGACAGCTTTATTAATCCATTACTGGACAGAGGAACAAATAGTTTGAAAAAGGAGCTGGCAGAGGAGCTCAAACTATAAATTGTCAAATGTGGAAAGAGCAAGTACTTGAAGTTATAGAGAAATTTCTGACAACATATTAGACAGATATTGGTTATTATTGAAGTTTTGAAAAACCACATAACCAGGTTAGCTAATAACTAGCTTTAATTCAAGATGGTTGAAAACTATAACAACTGAAGCTGGCATTAATACAAATCAGTTTAAAGCTTACTCTACAAGATTGGCTTCAGTATCAAAAGCACTTAGCAGATGTATCAGTATGAGATATTAAACAACAAGCCCATTGGGGTAAAGAGGGTATTTTCGCTAGATTATTGTTAACCTAGTACACACAAGTCAATTTTTCAATCAATCAATATAAGGTTCTTAGGCTTTGAAAGACCACTGAGTATATTTTCGAGGGTTATGAAATAAAATTGTGGATTAATAAGCACGCGTAGTTAGTGCAATTGAAGGGGATTCGGTATACTCTCTCACATAATTATGCGAAGAATGATTTTTCAATAGGGAGCTTTTTATACGGCTATTCGTAACGTCACATAGCGGCGAGTTAAGCGAAGACAACAACACTTGATATCTTATCTCGGGTTATTCTTGAAATTAGGATTCCATTGCACACAAACTATTTATGCTAATAAAATCTTCAACTAATAAGTAAAATAATCATATATCATAATTCAGAGAGTTATAATTCCCATGAGTTTAATTGTTCGGGTGTATATTTACCAGGAATAAAAAAAAATAAGTATATAATTTTTCTGACATATAAAAGTCTCACCTGGTTTTTCCCTAAATTTTCCAAAAAGTAATGCTTCTTTGTGATTGATTTTAAAAAACATGTCTTCTAGCAGCTTCCAGTCTAATTTATGTAAATGTGCATCTGAGATCTTTGAAATATTGTTCTGAAAATATTACAAGCAAAATGTACATGTATAGTTGCATGGGCTTTGGTATGATAATCTTTTTTTTTAAACATGTAACAGTAATGGCTCAAACCAGATAACGTAAACGTTATCCCTTCATTTCATCCATTGAAAGCCAGTATGAACGATTCGATAAAATGAAATAATAAAAAGATAATTAAACAAGTGGACGGGAGACTTTTAAATTCACTATTTAGTGATCAATATGTTTCAAATATTTTCCTTCCCTCTAGTGAATGCTTTGTTTGAGGTTAATCATGCATATAATTAGAATTTCAAAAAGACTATTCTTAGTTAATATTCACATATGCCGGTACCTACTATCTTTAATTAATGCATACTACATAACTTCAAGCTCCGAAAAATAACTTTTATAGATATACTAGATTCTGATGTCTGTTTTTTAGGTTCATAAATAATGAAAAGAAGTCTTTTTTTAGTCATGGTATAAATATTTTATCATATTCTGGGAAATTGAAAACGGGAGTCCCATTAATGTGATATGCACGATTGATACCGTTACCGAGCACTGAACCCTTAGGTACGCTGACAGGTATCCTCTCATGGCACAACACTGCTATTGATTTTTAAAAACTAGTTCCCCACATTGTCTGTTTTTGACAATAATTCTCATACAACTATAGGAGCTATATTTTACCTCACATGGTCTAATAAGTTTAAAACCTTTCTTAATAAATACAAAAATGTGAGTATAAAATAGACATTCGTGAATTTATTTTTCATACTTGTAAAGAAGTTTGAAATTGTTAATTCAAAAATCAGAGCGCCTGTTGGAGTCTAAACTTACTTCTTCAGCACCTACATGTAGATGAGTGTTACTATTGCTAACAGTAGTAAATGCTCGACTGCTGGCATCTCTGTATGTAAAATTTTCCAGATCTTCTGTAAATATGAAAAAATACGAAACATATAATATGTACACGTATAAAGACGTAGGCGTCGTGATTGCTTTTAAAATTCGAATCGGTAATTTTAGTATTGTTCGAATAATTTTTTGTGATCGGCTTCGAGCGACCACAGTTGTGTCCGTATGAGGCATCTGTGTCATAAATTTAAAAATCTGCAGGCATGTTCACGAAACTTTCTTAAGATATGACCAAAGTGTGTTCCTAAGATATGACTTAGGAAAAAAGTTAGGAACATCCGAAAATCAACTTAGGACACGTCTTAAGATGAAATTCGACGATAACATAGGAACATAGGATATCCTAACCTTCTACAACCATTCTTATTTTTCCACATTTATTCATAAAAATGGAATTTAAGAGACTTTTGTAGGGATAAATCTTTAAACATTTTGCCAGAGAGAACTGTGCGTGTCGGTAGTAAACACAATATGCCTAAAGCATGTAATTTTAATGTATACATTTTTTTTTTAAATTTACAAATATAAATAAAAATCAGTGACAACAATTTAGTTCAAAACACCATAATTATATGTAATACATTAACACGCGCTTTTCATAGAATTCGTTTTGCATAGACGTCTTTTTACATTTCCGGCCTCCCCCCATGTTGTATTTTGGCATATCATATAAACAGTTCATTCTGACAACTTTTACTCAGTATCACATGCCGATCATTCCTTGAAAGGAATATTTTTTCCTTGCTGAAATAATATAGTTTTAACTACCGCAGTGTTATCTAATTAACAGGCTAAACGATTAAACACAATCAATATCGATGGGGTGAAATCAACCAAATGATAATGAATTATGAACAAAATCAATATTCGAAAACCAAAGTCGTAAAAACAAAGGATTTTTTTCCTCATTGTATGCCTGGAACTGGAACGAATTCCGAAGCTTTTACATTTGAAGTTAAAAGAAACGACTTCCGTTGTCCTACCTACGTTTTATGCAAAAAAGTTTTACTTTTTCACATAGACAAATACACCCGAAACACTATACAGTCTGAGGTTTGGTTTGATCAATTGATCAAGAACAACACACGTATTTGATTTTCCGATAAAAATTGCGATGGATAGATAGGTCGTCCCATTATGATCACAGCTTTTAAATATTGAAGAGCTACGAGAACAGATAGGTCAACCATCACATAAAACTTGGTTTTCTGCGAGCAGGATCGAGCGCATGAGTTGTGTCTATTGATGTGACACAAGTTAAAATACAATTACCTTCTTTTAAATTTTTAGATTTTCAAGGTTGCCAGAAATGGATCTCTATGATATCCTAAATTTTGATTCTTTTCATGATGAAAAGAATCAAAATTAAGGATATCATAGACTTTTTTAAAAGGTAGAATGGGATGAATTTCATCTCATTCTCCCTTTTAAAATAGTCGTTGAAATGTGAATTAAAATTTAAACTGCATATATAATGCAGTAAAGCCAGGCCTATTTAAATACCAACTTGTATAAAATTTACATCAACTTGCTCCGAATAATAATTGTTATGTTCAGTCTCTTCGAATATTTTTGTTGAAACAGAATCATGAAATTTATTTCAGTAGTAATTCTAGTAATCCCAGTACACAATGTAATTCAGAAGTTAGTCGGCGGAGATTGTTTTGAAAATTGCATTGTTCGATTTCTTTGAAAATTATATTTTATCACATAAAGCAAGTCTCTTTCCATGATTGGTTTTTTAACTTAACTGACCATTGGACTTCTCGCTCCGAGGGAAAACAAACCAAATTAACTGTGAGCGTAAACTATATACATTATGATTTGTTTACATAGCCGCCATACCTTCGCTGTTATTAAGACCTTGTGTCAATATTTGCCACGGTAATGGTGTGCATTGAAATTCAATTAGGAATGCTTTTAAACAATGGCTTAGGGGAAAAGTTACCGTTAGAGGCATGAAAATAGCAATGACAAAACTCGTCCACTATTTGTACATATGTAAATATACCTACAGTTATGTACAGGAAGATCTATAAAAAAAAAACAACAAACGAAAGGACAATACTTTCATGCAAATTTATCTCCCCCCTAAACCGTCGTCATAAAAAATTGTTGAAAAGAAACTACTTAAGACCTCTAAAAAAAGTTTCCTCTTACCTTTATACGTCGGCTTGTGGTAGCTGATGGTAGGAGTAAACACTTGAAGGATGAAAACAAGAGTATAGACGGCAAATGTCATACAAAGCAAATTGAAAACACTCCTAGGCGAGATCCGCATCTCTCTGAAAACACAAATTTGGGTTCATATGTCACATCCAAAAGTTACATCGATATCTTTAATCAATGTGTACATTTGAAAAAAAAATCTTAACATTTTTGAAAGTTTAACTTTTCTAGGCGTAGAGCTTGTTTGCATAGTATTTTTTTTGCAGAAAATATCCAGTTTTGGGGAGGGGGGGGGGGGGGGGAGAGAAACACAAATACACTAGTAACTGTAAGCTTTTGAAATACGGGTACATTTAAGATTAAAATTTAGGGAGGGGGGGGGGGGGAGAAATACAAATATACTAGTAACTGTAAGCGTTTGAAATACGGGTACATTTAAGATTGAATGCTCTGAACAAACATTGTTTTAGTGTAATTACACGTAGATTCCTTTTTCTTTAATTGAGATATATTGCAGGCAGGCCTGCTTCAGAACCTATATTCAATAAACTTTACGAGCAAAATCTGAATAATTTATTACCGCAAACTTTTATTAAGTCCAACAAACGAGAAATAACAAAGCATTATTTATAAATTACCAACCTCTTGTATCCTTTGATATACAATAAAATATGCTCAGATCATAGTTAATGTTTTCCAGACTACGTGTATTTTTTATTAGGAAGAAATTGATATGACATCATCAAAAGCGGGATTTTTTTTTGTGTAAAAAAGTATTAGAAAAGTCAACTTGTGTAGCTTTCGAAATAGATGGTATAAACAAAGTATATAGATTTAATGATAGTCGACGCTTTCGGCCAAAGTTTGTGTAAAGGAAAAAATAGTTTTCGAGTTAGTTTAAACCTTTTCTGTACCATCTCTATACAAACAAAAGCAAGTACTTTAAAAAATACTTTGATTTTGTTCATGTCGAGACAGATACATATACAGGTAAAGTCGACTTATCTTAATCCTCTTTTTAAACAAGTTTTCTGTTGTAAACACATTTCATTCAATTTGTTGCTAATTAAACGATTAATGGCCGCCCATCTTGTTCACCTGACCCGAGGTAAGTCCAGGCGTTAGGTATGACAGTTTTAAAATAGGTACATGCACGACAACCATTAAAATATCATACTTCTACCAATAAACCAATTTTTATAAAACACGATCGCTATACACGTACCCTTGAAATGACAATTAAATTTCCATAACTTAGATATTTCGATTTGCATCATTGACTTCTAGTTTGTAAAATAAATTAAATCGTCATGATTCAAAATCTGATTTACATCAAAAGAAAATGAACCCATTACTTCAAGGTAAAAACAATAGAAATTCCTGACTCTAAACCAACAGTAAATACATGCAATTTTTATCGTTAAAAGACATTTAGATAAAAATGATTAAGTATATGTACTTACATGGAACACCTGGGGTAGCTTTACAACAGATAGTTAAAAATGGAGCGGTTCACAGTTCACCGAAGTTCCTTCTGCCTGACCTGACTCTAGGGTGTCCGAGGAGGGGGGAGGGGGTTGGAGTTAGGAACAAGTAGAAGTCGGGTAAATCCCTTGATATCTGTTTACGATGACTTTCGATTTGTCTGCAACGAAATGAAAGTAATTTGTTTAAACGACGAAGAGTCAATTTAAAGTTTCTGCGAAAAAACAGGTGGATAGGGATTTAACGATTAAACGATTTCCTGTCTATTCCCGCTCAGACAAGAAGAACAATTAATTTCGAATTTCAATTAATAATTTAGACACCTCTGCCATGTGAGACATCTATATATTTCCCGAGAAGCACGATGTGAAAACAAATGGAGCTAGCGGATTGAATCGAACATTGAAGCCTCTTTCCCACCTTTAATATATAGGGTATTAAATATGATACTTACAATCAATCATAATGTATTCACAAATGTATTCCTGCTCATTGTCTCCACTTGCGGGATGTTATTATATCCGTCTCTATAACTCTATCGTCCGTTTCGGATGCATGGCCAACCTCAGACTCCGGGTCGCAGACAAGTTTATTGTACGGGCTATACGTATACCCTCTAGCAGTTCCTTGTTTATTGATTGAAAAATCAATCGAATGCTGGGTACCTAGTCCTACATGTAAAACAAATTCAGTGGGATATAAACTCTTGCATGTATTATACACGTATACAAATATATTTGGGTATAGATAAATTTTCTAGTCATTAAAAAAGTATAAAAAGTTGTTAAGTTACCACTGATTTACGAAAGTTTCTTGTGTTGAATTTTTTTTGTTTTAGAGCTCTTTACTTCAAGTACATTATATTATATACAGAAAAGTCTTGCTTACATAACGCTGTTGTACATAACATGTTAAAAATACCTAAATTTCAGAATTGTAAAATACATTTGTTTAGCTCTAAATCAATTTTTTTTTGTAAATACATGTTATAGTTCCGTACCTAAGACCTGATAATGAAAATCAGTCAAACAACTTCAATTGAGAAAATTTGTGGAACGCAAAACCTTAGAATATATAAAAGTGCTTTAGGCAAATATATCTCGTCACCAAAGTAACACTTAATAATCTCGAATTTCTCCTAGGCATAGTACAAAGTTATTAAAATTTTAAGACCCCGGGTACCGAAGTTTGACTTTGGTGACAAAACCAAACAAGACCTTATTTTCTCAATAAAATCTTTAAAAAAAGAGGGAGAAAATATCACACAAAGCGGGGCTTGTTAATGTACCATGGAAGCGTATAAGTGCCACATTAACACTTTTTTTTATTTTTTTTTAATTTGTTTTTCAGACTCCAATATGCGAATTTTACACTTTAATTTGTATGAAAACTGCATATACATAAATCATTTTAAAAAGTACAAACTCAATACTCTCAATATGCATATATCTATCTGCTTGGGTGATCTCTTGCTGTAGCACTCAAAAAAGTGTAAAATTAACATTTTAATGTGTAAATTTTACATTTTAAATCAGTGTACTGATAGTACTGAAAAACACTAACCCAGCTTGGTTCTAAAGGAAACTTACTTTGTGCAAGCTTTGTTAGAAAGAATCGATTTGATTTTTCTATGGCTCAGCTTCTGTTTAGGCACTATATTTCCTCATCATTGCGCGACTGCAATGGTGTAAGTAAGCGCCGCACGTTAGATTCACAATAGCCCGAACTTTATATTCACAATAGCCCGTGCAACTATGTGCGTAAACCCCTGAAACTGGTTCCCTAACCATGCAGTTTAAGTGATGCATATTTCTGCTCATAGGGGTTGTTATTTGATGCACCGGAAGTAGAAGTTTAACGACAATAAAGCGCTTAGCTATGCTTGGCGCTTTAAAATGTAAAACAAATGAAATAAAGGACGGGCATCATGGAGTTGTCTTTTTCCTGTATAAATATTTGATTTACACAAAAATAATAAAGCTGGTAATTTTTTCTTTCTTTTTCTTGAGAATATTTTTACTGTGTGTATCTATATAAGTAGGTGTATACCAATACATTGTACCAACTTGCTGTGTGTGTGAGAGTCTGTCAGAAAGTGGTGTTCTGTCTGTCTGTCCGACCGTCTGTATTCTTTAAAACTATGAAAAAAAATGTGTCAATGTGGCACTTAAACGCTTCCGTGCAACAAAACTACAAAAAGGATCCAACTTGCCCCCTGTGAATAAACAAATAGAGGGAAAACATACAAAAAAAAATTATGAAACTTTGCAAATCGTTTGGTACATGTATTTTTTTTTTTATTTTGATGTTCCATTAAAATCTGGAGACCGATGGAAATTCTGTTTACAAACGTACAGCGAGAGAATTTGTATCTATTCTGTTGGGATTTTTTGTTATATGTAAAATTCAATAGCCTCTAGTACGAAACACATCATCATGGATAATTCACGTATATAGGTACATTGGCCTCTTGACGCAGTTCTACTTCCAAATTAGGGACTATGATTGCATTATCTTGAATATTAATGAAATGTAGTTTCTTTATGGGATCCATACTACACCAGCTAACATCGTACACACTATTAAATTACCAGCAACCAACCACAGACTACCCTTTATATACAAATATACATGTATACAATTAAGGAGGCTGGGGGGTCAAAATATAATATAATATAAAACCATCAGATTTATTTGAAAATTTTATATGTGATTTCTGAAGCTATCAATTATTATTTGATAAAGAAAAATTTCATTTATTTTAATATAAAATTTCATTATTTCCCATTATCTTTATATGGAGCTCTTCTTTTAAAGGAGATCAATATTGCCTAAAATGGCAGCCACCCCCCAGCCCCCTTAATCTAGTTTACAATTGTGCTAATGCCAAGCCATGCATGCAAGTATGGTATCAAACTATTTTCAAAACAGAATTCGCTTTGTATCGATCTACAATTAAATCTAATGGTATGAGTCTTATACTAATGAACAATTTTTAATTATTAATTGACTAATTGACAATTATTAGCATAAGACACTTTTACGAGCATTTGTGCTCACCCAACATTTCTCAAAGTTGTTTTGTAAACTCTTCACATTAAAAAAAACCCAGGAGAAAATAAGTTTCTAGGACCAACTAAATTGTATTTCTATGGTATGTGCATTTAGTGATGACATGGCAAAAAAAATAAGTTATTGGGTAATTTTGGACTCTAGTTACATGTATATAACAAAAACTTGCCTCTCATGGATTTTAAAATTAGTGTTGACATCCCCCCTAAAACAATAGGAAGAAAGAAACACGAAACACTCGAAATTAATTCTTCGTTCATCCAGTTACCAGCCAAGTTGTGTCAACGATCCTTAATATTACCTAATTCATAATGAAGTTGTTCTTTTCAAAAGAGATCTAGGAAAAAAACTTAACGTTGGTAGTAGTGCCCGTAGGCACTAGCGAAAAAATCGAATCTCTCGCGTATCATTGTCTTAATTTATTCTGGGAAACTGCTTACAAAGTGCTTCCCACATTAATGAAACAACATAAGTGATCAGGTGATTAGTTTATGATGAGATAATCAGTCAATCTGTATTAAACGTGTTAACAGTAAAAGAGAATAAAAGTATAACGAAGGGAAACGCCATTTGTCAATTAAAACTGGTAAAACCACTGATCAATTTAAGCGTACATTTTATCATAGCGAGCGAAGCGAGCTCTAAGAACCAATGTGCGCGGGAAAAAGAACGAGCTAAACCTACAGTTCATCAAACAAAAATATTTGTCTACGTCCCATAATGCTCTCTAATGTTTTCACCCGTGGTGCTATGCCAAAAATGGCCGACTTTTAACTCGTAATTTACGGTGTCCTAAGGTTTGAAGACACGTTTTGAGTACCGCATAATGTTTGGCGAGACTCAAGAGATTTGTTACATGCTTCCATACCTTCGTATTGAGTCGAGATACGTAAACAAAGTCAAACAAAGTCCTGGATGACGTCACAGTGCTCTCGCGCTTTATTTCCCGCGATAAATTTAGAGATGGATCAAACATCTGTAATGCGTGTAATAGCTATTTCAGTATAGACTGCGATACCTGCCTCATTGATATTGTATGACTTGTTTTTAATTCTTTTTTAATATAGAGATTATATTAATATATACTAGCAAGAGCCATACTTTACTGTCATATCGATCCATTCTTAAGCTAGGCCTAATTGTGCATGCATGTACAGTAGGCAGGTATTAAGTAAACAATAGTACATTTTGAACTGAATAAAAAGGAATAAAGAGAAAAAATAAAGTTAAAAAATTTATATAGATATTGCATACAGTCAAACCATTAAATTTAAAAGTGGGAAATCACACAACTACAAACAGGGACCGGACTCTCTCTCTCTCTCTCTCTCTCTCTCTGGAGAGGGGTAGGGGATTGCATTGTATATATCATAACCATTAAAATTGGTACCTTTGGCATACTTATTGTAGAGCAATACTCTCTCAAAAATTCTTTGACGTTCGTTGATACCTAAATATCACTAGGTTGACAATGATGCAAGGTATGTGTATTTCTTGCTGCGCTCGCCAGAACGGTAGCACCGTAAAACATATTATTGAGACAACTGCTTGTGAACAGCATGGGGCAATAATTGCAACACAAACTGATCACACTAACCCAGTCAATTATAGAAGTTTTATATAATATTAATGTTGTGTCATTTTTAGGAGAACTTTCCAGAGCATACTTTAAAGAGTGAAAGATTTAATGCGCAATAAAAGTTTTACGACTTGAGCTTTTTTGATTATACACCTAGAAATGTATCGTAAAAGATTACTTAACTAGTGGTTTATACAGTTGCAAAAGGGTAAGAAAATACCTTCAAGCCAGAATTTTTTTTATGGAACGAGTAACCTCAGAGGATGGGGATGAAGATCCATGTGATTTAGTTGGGTCTTTAAAAAAATAGAACTCTATAGAGCAGTTGGCTGTAAATTTTCACTAAAAAACATCTCTAGAAGCTAGGTCCCGGTATTGATTTTTTAAAGCAATATTGAATGTCTCCATAGAATGAGGAGTATAAAGTTTCATATAAAAATTAAATCCTAAGGGGACATTCAAATATCAATGTGATCACCTGTTTTAAGAGGAATGTGTCAACTTGAACTATCATTTATGCAAGCTGACTGTATATCGTGTGATCACGCATCCATGTCGCAGAACCCCCCCCCCCCCCCCCCCCCCCGAATTTCAGGTTCGTACGTTACTGTTCTTTAATTACAACAAAAATAATTTAACCACATTAAATTTTGAGAATTATTACACATATTGCCACCCGTGTTTAATCTTTTTTATATATTAATTTTAGCGATCTTTCAGGTTTGTTTTTGCATTGAAACCCTGGGCCGATTTCACAGTACATGAATAATTGAACTTTATCGTGATATGAAATGGGCTATTGACTTTGATAGCTTATGTTCACAGATGACAAAGCACTATAGCATACAAGTAAAGTTTTTATTTTTATCGAGGACCTACATGTATGTACTAATTTTAGCGATCTTTCAGGTTTGTTTGTTTGTTGTTTTTTTTGCATTGAAACCCTGGGCCGATTTCACATTAAACAAATGTGTAACATGCGCGGATCCAGAAAATTTTTCCAGGGGGGGTCCGAAGGATAATTGTGTTTGCCAGGGGGGGTCCGAGGCATATTTTCGCGATAATTTTACTATGTAAATTTAATAAATTTTCATTTTCCAGGAGGGGTCGGGACCCCCCCCCCGACCCCCCCCCTCTAGATCCGCGCATGTGTAAGCAGTAGCTCTGGTGCAGGCGTTTTGTAGTTTATTTGTAAAATGTCTTCATTTATAAGTATATGATTTAAACTTTTGACGTATTATTTGCGTCATCGTGCATTTTCAGTTTGCTTCTGTGTTTCTCTAGTGGAATCTGTACTGTTATCACATCTTATTCATAGGCGTCGGAACCGGGGGGGGGGGGACTTTTTTTTGCTAAGATAGACCTAACCATTAGGCACATAGCAGGATAGAGAGTTCAGCCCCCCCCCCCCCCCTTTTTCGCAGGAAACATTATTGTTCCGTAATGTACGTTTGAAAGATTGAAAAGTAGGAGTCACAGGCATACTAGCCCCCCCCCCCCCCCCCCCCCTCCACGGATTAGGTTTTTAATGATTTGGGAGGGAAAAATGTTATGGCCGGAAAGATTTTTTTGTTTTGGAAGTATAGGATTACTACAAGAGTAAGTTTGCATGTAGAAATATGTTTTATGCGTTTTAAAAATATTACTGTAACATATTTTTTGTTTTGCTCGTAAATGAAAAGTTGGTCATAGATTTTTGTGTTAGACGCATTTTTATTGAGACTATGATATATTCAGAAAATTTCGGAGTTTTTCATTGTATCGGGATCGGTATACGGGACATACTAAAGACCTGAAATACTAAAGACTTGAATGACATGGACTTTTATATAAATGATGTATTTAAAAATAAAATGACTTTGTGTGTGAATTTATTATATTTCCATGTGAGATGTAGTAGAAAATTATCATGAAATGACATCCATATCATTTTTTTGTACGCAAAAATATGAAAAAAGCGAAAATTTGTATGGACATGAAAATTTGAGCTAGCCTGATTTATTTTTAATTCTTTTGAAATAACAATGATTATCTTCATAAACTGTAGTGTAGATAAGATTTATAATTCCATTTAGAAAAAATTATCGAAATCTATTCTTAATAATAATAGTAAAATGTCAAAATTCAAAACGAGTTGCTGAAAATATAGTAATTACATGTAAATCTACCATTAAAAATAGTACAACCAACGCGTTATTTTCTTTGTGGTGTGTTTTTTATGTAAACAACCAATGATGATTCATACAACAATTGTATTTTTGCGGCCCATTTGACGGTTGCGTCAATATGATTTCTTGTTGCTTTGTGATGTCCGGCAACGTCATATTTTTAGAGAATTATCTGTCTTGAGTAACTGAATACAGTTTCACGAAACAATATATGCAAATTTTTTTGGTACATAGAATATCATGACAGTAGTCAATTATTTGGTTTTATGCTCAGCTTTTCGACATTATATGGTTTATTGTTTACATAAAATAAAATTTGGTCGTGCGTCGTGGCCTCATTTTTTGCAGGATTTGATTTTATATCACTCTTAAATATTCTTATATATATCTAATTTTTTGAATTCAAACTGATTGAAATTATGAATTAATTTTGTCTACCAAATTTGTTGATAATATGGCATTAAATGAAAAAAGTCTTGGCCTTTCGTATATGTGCTTAAATGTAACCGTTCCTTTCTAACGGTAATTAATAGGGCTGGATGGTCGAAACCATTTTTAGACTAATTTAATTTCCTAAGAAAAAGAGCTCTGTATGAAGATATAGCAAATATTCAAAGCTTAAAGTCAAGATCTAGTATATATTCAAAGCTTAAGGTCAAGATCTAGTAAATATTCAAGCTTAAATCTAAAATATTTAGTTTTTTTTTACTAATTGACTGTTTATAACTAAACAAATCATATCTGAAATTTTAACGATATCCGATCCCCACCAATGTTCGATAACTCTAAATCATCCGGAATTTTTTGTATTCGTTCCATAAATCTTCCTTTTATCTAGACAAATTTTATTAGTTTTGTAGTGTTAAGAAAACAAGCAACTATTCAACTAACAGCTTAGCTTAGTGGTTTCACGGAGAATTACTACACACTGAAAAAGGGGTTCGATCCTCCGATGTACAGGTACAACCGTCTTTTTTTCTAATTTGATCTCAACTTGCCTTAAAATCCTTTGGGGAATTTTTTTTGGTTCAACAGTTTCAAATGATCTGCTACAAACTATAAAGATCTTGCATCATTCAGCGTAATCAAACATTTGGTGTAATCACAGATGAATTAAACGTTTTGTATGGCAACACCCTAGGGCATAATTATCATATTGCATCATTCCAATTAATTGAATTAATTGCATAGAGTTTAACGTCTTCCCGTTTTGATCACAGAACAGATAATTTCCCAATGAATATTGAATTTACAGAGGTATCAAGTCAATAGATATGGCCTAACTCTTTCCGATTCTTCGTGATAGATGGCAAATTAAACGTGGGTCAAATCCCCCCTTTCTTTGATTCTATCATTAAAATTAAACAGTAGGCCAAAACAATAATGTACGCACTTACCAAAGACAGGAATGGCACTGGAACAGTCTGACGTACACAGTTGATGGATACGACTGGATGGTTCGTTATATTACTGGTGTGTATGTACCTTAAAAAGAATCAATACCAGCAATTTTAAATAGATACTAATTTATATAATGATGTGCCTACTTTACAAAACAGACGCTTCGTTATCAACACGCCGTTGATGTTCTTTACTTCCTACTTTTCGATTATATACATCCGGACATTACATGTAAGTGTGGGGACTGTGAGTGGTGTGTTTTTATCGCGAACCCTTAACAGACATCATTTGTTCACATTTCAATATTAGAAGATTCTTTAGAACAAAATAAATTGCAGCTGACGTAACAAATGACGATAACGGGGGAGGTAACCCCTATGATCGTTGCTTACAATATCATAAAGTCATTATTTGAGGTTTCCATTTTGACTGTTAATTTGAAATCTCGTGTTCAGAAAACCTTAAACACTTAAGCTTCTAGAAATTTGAATTTTCCAAGGGGAGGGTTCCAGACCCCCCCCTTCCTAATACATCTACGCGTGATTAAAACCTGTAACACCATTTTAGGTTAGTTTGATTAACAATTAATGTAAATTATTATACGTAATAATAATTTTCAAACGCGTAATACCGATGTATCATACAAACCATACAGCTTGATGCAGCAACATTTCAACATTTATATTTATATACTAGTACATGTATGTTGCTCTTAATGTATATTGGAGGAGAATTCAACAATTTTGATTAATCTAAAATAAGTGAAATATTTCTTTAATGATAATAATGAAAATAATAAATTTTTTTTATGTCAATTGATGTTGAAGCTACGCGCCGGATGTGGTGAGAGTTGGTTCCGTAGCTTCGGAAAAGGATTTGATAATGTACAATAGTTCACTTATAACGGAAGAGGGACTAGAACATGGATAGCAAGAGATAGTGACTTTGGTGACCTAAACTTATGAGCCTTATGGGCATCTAATTAATTAGAAAAAGCTAAGTAGATGTAAAATGTGCATAAGAATGCATAAAATGCACAAAAATGCAGTTCAGGTTTTTGTAGTCCAAATAATAACTTAGTCTACATAAAATGATAAATCGGAAACAGACACGTTAACGTGTACAGATGTATCCAGGTAGTATGCAACATTAGGCTGTAAATAAAAATAATTGAGTTTAGCGACCTAGAGAGAATTTAACAGTGCGTTTTACACGTATGAGTCAGACATATAATTTCATACCCGAATCCGATCTTTTGAGACCAATATATGGAAAGATGTTACTATTGTACTTGTTCCCGGCTCAGAACGATTATGAAACTTTTAAATTGGCTAATGTGTAATTTTGAAACATAACAATGTAACAAGCACAATCCAGAAAATTTTGCCTGGGGGATGTCCTAGGGATATCTAAATCTGTAAAGGGTGGGTGTGGGGCTAGAAATTTCTAAAAAAAAAATTGAAATTTCCAAGGGGAGGGTTCCAGACCGCCTTCCCCCGACCCGAATACATCTGCGCGTGATTAAAACTTGTAACACCATTTTAGGTTTTGAGTATCAATTAGTGTGAACTATGAATCATGCTTCTTGAAAGTTTTTCTCTATGTATTGAATACTCATCTACTTTTGCATACTGGTAGTATACTGAGGGTTTATGTAGTGTAAGCATACTATACCAAATTAGAGCACGGCGAATGTCTTGTAGGAAAAGATACAGAGCTTACAATCCTTTGTTATGTAATTAAGGCTCGTGCCTTGTTTTTGTTTACATTGTTTCAATACTAGTATACCAGTAAAAGTTCTTTTTTAGTTGATTTTTCTATCTGCTAATTCGTATTGAACATAGAGAAACAGTTCTTCGCGTTTGTCACATTTATTTTTAATCTTAACTTGGGAAATTCAAAATGTAAAAAAAAAGAAGACCTGAGTTTTGTTTAAAACAATAAAAGATCATGAGCTCTGCATCTCACTTTTGACCTGACAACTCACAATCAAATTTTGGCTGATTATTAGAAATGTCTCACTGAGGCATTGTAAACATTAAAAACGGAAAAATAAATGACCAAAATCGTGACCATGCTTCTTTAAGGGAGGTTTTTGCTTGGCCGTCACACAAATATCTATTTGTAGCCTAGTTGCTAAATATAAAAACTAAACTGAGATCTGACATACACTCGAAGCCTTATAATTGTGTTCTTAATTGACTTTCAAGCAGGAAAAAATACGATTAAAATGATAGGCGCTCTCAATCGAAATTGAAAGTTTTCACCCTTTTACTACATGTACATATAAAATTTAGAAAAAAACTCGCCTCCATTGCATGCTCCAGAACTCGACCGGAATTGATAAAAGTTTTAAACTACACTGTTTCAAACTATATTTTTAATATTTCATCAAACAAGTAATGCATGCGCGGATACAGGTTTTTTTCCATTGGAGGTTCGCGAGGGATAGTTTTGTTTTCAAGGGGGTCGGAGGGCTATTTTAGGGAATTTTACTATGTGAATTTAATAGATTTTAATTTGCAAAGGGAGGGGGTGGGTGGGTTCCAGACCCCCGACCCACTTTTAGATCAGTGCATTTTGGCCTAATGGTGTCTGGAAATAATTTCATTTTTTTGACATTTGGTTTTTATCGCTTTGGGTTGAAATTTTTCTTATACACCAATTTATATGAGAATCAATTTTGATTTAAATGCCGTCTTATCCAAGATACAACCGATGTTACAAAAAAATCAAAACATGATAGCACATTGGAAAAGCTCCGATCTTATTGTTACCACATCCCTTTAAATCTACCCGAGCTTCCCTAAATTTCTGATTTGAAAAGCATAATCAAAATCTGCAATGACCTTTGTTTTACCTCGTATATCGATGAGTCGGAAATTTAAGAATTTTCTGAACTAATAAAATCTCGTATTTCTAGAATACTACATGCACATGTAGGACCACAAACTATGAATAAACTAGAAGGGAAGGAGTGTGTGATTAGTAATAACTTATTGTCTTAGTATTGTGCATATTTTTAATTTTTTGGCCTTATTAATATGATTTCATACATGAGCATAGATTGTAAACATACTTAAACTCTTTTGCTAATAATATAGACTAGTATCGTTTCACCGAAATAGTTCAACAAGACTTTAGTTTATGCAATCTGAACCTCACAACTTAAGATAAAGTTCTTTACTCTTATTTTCCCGAAAGGTGTTGAATTACACAACCAAGCATTTTTTTTAAGATTTCAGAGTAATAGCTTATCGCACAGGTTAGAGATTTAAAAAAAAATATGTCTGGCTCAAACACCCCTGCGAATGTTATTGTCATTTAAATTTTTGACCACGTGGTTTTATTTGACCCTTTCAGTTTCGCAGTAAAACTCATGCCTCGTGTTTATAGTCTATTTCATAGAATCTAGGTATTTGTTATCAAATATGAAATCTAGAGGTTTATTGATTGTAAACTTTATCTTCATTAATTGGTGGATAAAATGTGTTCTAGAAATAAATGTGACAATACAAAAAATATTTTTTGTCTGCTGTTGCAACAATTAACATGCTTTAGTAGAGATCCCCCATAGGATTAATTTTCGATCCGCGCCTGACCTAGTAATAACATCAATAGTGAAACAGACTGTACTATTTTATGCAGAACGGTTCTTGAAAATGGCTTGATTTACTAGGTTTTTATGCAAAACAGAAATCCATTAATTTTCTACAAACATGGTATTACACACCACAAGCATCAAGCACGGCTATGATTTTATTAAGCAACCCAATGTTTATAGTTTCATCCACTCTAAACGTGGTTGAACACGAACGATAACTCTGTTCTGAATATTACCGTTTAATATAAATAACCAGTAGATAATGAAAAAAGACATACCTCTTAAAAGATTTTCATGTTTTAACATAAATCAAAGTAGGATATGATATGAAAAACGACCAGTACTTAGTATTTTGAGAATATTATCCGAACACTTATACTTCCTCTCAAAATTTCACAGGAACTAAACAAATCTCGGTGAAGTCTCGTGAACTTTTATTCGAGCACCTCTGGATTTATTACATACTTAGCAACGATAAAGAAAACATTCCGAACACATTCGCAGGGGTGTCAAAGACAAATATTGTCTGACGAATTAAGAAAAACTCAGGTGCTCTATGCAAGTGAAAAGCTAAGATAAAGATGTTTTCTGACATGGAAGTTCTGTGACAAAACACACACTGCACAACTGTAACGTCCGTAAGGAGGGAGGGTGGTCATCAAATTGACCATCACATTTACTACTCTTCTTCTCGAGGAGATTAAAATAGTCTACAAATGGCCACGACCATCGAGCCCGCTTTTTACATTCGGTGCTAACGTCGAACCAGATAACGCAGTTGTATGTACCTGGTTGTACCTATTAAGTCCGAATACCAAGCCAGATACTAGTTTATAATATACTTATAAGTTTAAAGCAATATGAGCTGTATTTTTTAGAATTTTATTTTGCTTCAAAAACCTGCTGGTATGATAAGTCTGCCTGTAACTTAAGCTTTATGATAGATAAGATTTGTAAAAATCATTAATTTTTGTCAGGAGAAAAATTTCTCTTATAAGGAATATACAGCCGATCAATTTTTGTACAGGACGACAATAATTCAATTTTGCTCCAATTAAAACTTCTTAATGGCTTTTCCCACAAAAACAGTGCTAACAGAAATTTTAAAACCATGACATTTTTGTCATTTTAGTAGAAAATAATATTTTCTTTTTAAAAAATTTCAACTTGAAAATTGCAGCTCATATTGCTTTAAAGTATCCGCGTGTGCGATGTAAAAGGAAGGGGTACGGTAATCGAACCATTTTAACAGCTTGGACATTGGATAGTTGTGTCAAGCAGCAATGTAACGTAGGCCTGTCTATTTTTCAGACGTAGGACTGTCTTTTTCATTGCTAGCCACTAAGCCATGGCTCTTTGAAATCAACAACATTTGTCTGGCTTTTAAGCTAAGACTACGCAATTGATGCATATTTCGCTTGAAACCAGCGTCATTTTAACTTGTTTTGACGCAATGATTGATAGCTACGCCCTACCGAATGTCCAAGGTCTTGTTAAAATGGTTCTATACGTCTATGCCTTGTAGCAATAGTTTTTCCCCGCCCTCTTTGGTGGTCAAATAAATTCTCCATAAATCTCTATCTAACTGTAAACATTTAACGGTATCTCCGACCACTTTGGTAACACACTGTACCAATAGAAAATTAGTGATTAGGATTTCGCTGTTCTTTAAATAGACCGGTTTTGAGATTTGCGACATTCTGAGAACTAATCACCGAGTCTCAGGTACACACAAATAATGTTATCATATATACAAAAAACACATAAACTCACATTAACGCCGGGAAAATTTTCCGGTATATCCTACAGTCAATGTAAGTCCACAAAAACCATTAATTATATCAATTCGTCGTCAAAATCCAAGAAAATTTGATCAAAACTACGGAGCTCGAAAGTAGCGTCTAACTGTGAGCCCGTCACGTGATCGTTTTAAAACATAATATTTTCATTTAAGATACATTTTCCTTATTAATTCCAATAAAAGAACTTGATTTTTTTTTTCATTTTCACAATTAAAACATAAAAAACCTGAACTCAAATGTTCTTTGTACAGAGTTTGTTTAAAACAAACAATGTGGTTCAGGAGAATGCAAACATTTGAAAAAGGTCAAGATAGACAACCAGATTGGCGGCCTTTTAAGTGTAACAGGTTGAAAAAAAACCTCATTGAAATAATTTTAATGAAAAAGACTGAAATTATCGCTGCTGTTTGCCTCATTATTACAGAGAGATCAGCCTGCACAATTTCATGTAAGTCTCATTTCATCTACACAATTCAAAAAAATATTTTTTGCCATTTCTAAGTTTCTGGTTACCTGACCAGTGGGTAATCAGATAAACTCTTTTGTACTTAGAAAAAACTAGTCAAAATATTAGTGTTGTTACCATAATAAACCTATAAAATATTGTGCTTCTCTTATTTGCACAAGTTTTTCTCCTTCCTACTGCGAATTTGAATAACTTTAACGAACTACAAATCTTTAAAGAGCTCTCACTGTAAATTTTTGATAACGTCATTGAATAAAGGAAAGTACATTGTATTTACGTATTCCAGTGTCTTTGTCTGTGATAAGACTACAAATCGATGTTCAGTCCAAAACTAGCGCAAATATTTATGCGCCGTAAATTGCAGATTTTTCCTATGGTAGGCACTGTAGCTCACAGGTCGTCCATCCGAATTATTTTCAGACCGGGAGCTACAGACCTGCACCTACACGAGAACAAGAGAATAAAATCGCCAGAAACATTTTCTTAAAATGCCAGTTGCAAGGTTTTAACAAACAATGTATGGCCACGTGCACATTTCTCGCAAAATGCTGATTGAATTGTGTTGGGTGGTGTACTGGCGATGGACAGACTACAAACCTGTGCTACGAAAGGCAGCCCTTTGCTTCAGAATTGTTTAACACGTTCATCGAAACACAGTAATAGATTGATTCATTAACTAATTCAAATATGACTTCACAGTCCTACAACAAACCGTTATCAATCTACATTGTATTTAACCCTCCACTCCGATCTTTAAAAATGAAAGAAAGAGAAAGAAATGAATTTCCGGGTTCAAGTTTTAGTAGTCTATGTATGTACAGGTATATATATAAATATATAGACTATATGAGTAAAAAAAGCATTGAATATGGACTGTAAAATTCCTTATATTAAACGAATTTGAAACGATTGTCTAAATAATCTTCAACTCATTCTGGTAGTTATGGAGTTAAACAACCTACCTTTACCGCTGAAAATTTCCATTAAATACTTTATTGAAGACGGAAATATGATCCAGTTAAAGTTCAAAATATTGGGGTATCTGAAGAAGGAAGCGTGGTTATGCAAAACCAGTGATGCGTAACATAACACATCGCTTGCAATAACACAACTACTAGTAACTTCATATTTCTTTTATTTACTCTTTGTCAGATGAGATGACATAAATAAAGTCAGATTATCTGAAAAAAAACCGTCAATAAATAAAGTGTAAGAGTTATAACCGCATTAATCAATATCATCATGTACTGCTTAATTTTCCTAAAAATAAATTCGTTTGAGAATTATATTGTGTTAAATTTGCATAATGATAGTTAACTAGCATGTGGGTAGGTATCTAAGTAACAAACCTATCAACACATCCATATGGAACGCCTCAACTGTCTTATGTAGATAATCTTCATAATATGATGATACTTTAACATTACATGCTGATACTTCAACATAACATGATGGTACTTTAACATTACGTGCTGATACTTCAACATTACTTGATGGTACTTTAACATTACGTGCTGATACTTCAACATTACTTGATGGTACTATAACATTACGTGCTGATACTTCAACATTACATGATGGTACTTCAACATTACATGCCGTTACTTCAACATTACATGATGGTACTTTAACATTACATGCTGATGCTTCAACATTGCATGATGGTACTTTAACATTACATGCTGATACTTCAACATTACATGATGGTACTTTAACATTACATGCTGATACTTTAACATTACATGCTGATACTTTAACATTACATGCTGATACTTTAACATTACATGCTGATACTTCTTCATTATATGATACTTTATCATTACATGCTAGTTGAATAATCGAATACCGGTACATATATGATAGCGTCCATGAGGAAAGAGTGCTCATGGCATTTTTTGTGTGCACATTTTGAGATTTTTACAGAATTAAATAAAAGAATATCTTTTATTACATACTCCTGTTGATTATCTTTGTTAATTTTTTGTATGAATATAATTATATTAAAGTGTTTGTTATACATATGCATACATGTAGGATATGTATAAATTTTTTAATTTAATTGTCGTGATTGAGTTGTTTTTACAAATATAATGAAGACGACCGTGCCCCATTTCCCTCCAGAATCCAGTTTCACCTGAGTGGCACTTGCTCTACTTTTGGCTATTCGTATTTTAATAATAACCAATTGGGTTCAGAAAGTGTCCATTTTTATGTAAGGAAATAAAGGAAGTAATAAATGAAGCTTGTTTGAATGGTTGCGTAGCTTGACTTAAGTCCTATACTCTCCTCGTAATACGGAATCACGATCCTGGTGCTTATAGCTATTAAAGAACCACCGCATACTGAAATACCATCATTTTATGAAATATCAGCATGTAATGTTAAAGTATCAGCATGTGATGTTGAAGTATCAGCATGTAATGTTAAACTATCAGCATGTTATGATACAGTATCATATAATGAAGAAGTATCAACACTTAATGTTAAAGTATTTGCACTTAATTTAGAGTACCATCATGTAATGTTAAAGTACCATCACGTAATGTTGAAGTATCAGCACGTGCACGTAATGTTTAAGTACCATCATGTAATGTGGAAGTATCAGCATGTAATGTTAAAGTACCATCATATAATGTTAAATGATCAGCATGTAATGTTAATCATCATATAATGAAGATTACCTACATAAGGCCGTTGAGGCGTTCCATACATCCAGTTTAAAGCTACATGCATTCGATTGTGGAGGTTGGAGATTTAAACTTCATTGTTCATATATATCTGTAGCTATTATCATGTCAAGGCTGCAGAATTCAGTGTGAAGATTATGCAAACAGTGCGGCACAAAGCCGGCACGTAGCATCGTTTTTTTAAAGTTGGGTGGGGGGGGGGGGGGGGAAGGGGTGGTGGTGACCCGCCCAAAAAATCTTGACAAGCAAAAATTTATCCTTAGTTTCACTTCAATTTTGAACTTGCTCCAAATAAGTTGGGGATTGGGGCAACTTTAAAGATTTGCTAATGTATGAAAAAGTGCCCCCCCCCCCCGAACCCCTGATGCTACGTGCCTGCCAAGTGGTATCATTTCTCTAAATGGAGGTTGTTTTCAGCGCTTGCTGCACGATAAGAATAAAGATAAGAATTAAAATTCTGTTGAAATAGGTGGCTATGTATAGACGTGTAATTTAAACATTTTCTGTAGAATAAAAAAACATCTACAGCAAACGAATGGGTTTTTTTTATGTTCCGTGGCATTGTAGACGATTTTCAAAAAAAAAAGGAATTTATGAATTTTCTCTAAGAGTAATAGAGCATCACCATAACACTATATTCCATAACTCTGGGGCCACGATTTCACCTTATCGATACAGGTAGATCCATTGACTCTAGGGCGACGAATTTCCTAATTTTTGGTTAAAAACTTCACTATAATTCTTTCGAGCAGATCCTTGTAAAATAGCAATCAGAGTTTTACTAATATACTACTTGAGTGACATTTAATACTAGGATCAAAGGAATTAATTTTCATCACCTGGATTTGTACAAAGTATAATTAGTAGAATGATAAATTTGAAATATTAAACTGCAAGTAATAGAATTAATTCTTAAATCAGCATGTAACAAATTGAATAATGCTCGTCACTAAACAGCCATATTCGTTTGTCTCTGAGTAGTTTTAAAAGATGTTTTAGAAATTGCATCATTTTCAAAGTTTTTGCATTTATGTTAAATTCATAGTACCTGGGGATTAGGATAATAAATATCACACATAGCGGTTCCTATTCTATACAGATGGTAAACATTTATTTGGTCAAAATTAACCCTATTATGTGAGAATAATTTGTTCTAAATGAGAAAATCATTGATATTCATATCGCACTGAAAACGAGGCTAAGGTCATATCGAAGAACGTAGTCGTGGCGGAAAGTACGATAGCGTCTGCAATCTCTTCTCGTGGTCCTCCTATTACGTTTTAAATTGTAGAGTAGACCTCAAGAAACCCGTTAGTCTAGACACGAAAACAATGTGCAAGGTATAATACTTAACAATTACGTTTATTCAGTATGAAAAAAAAAATCCCCTGATGATAAATGTAATTTAATATTAATTAGTTTGATATCTAAGATGTAGGACTTCCGGTCAAGCAGGATGGCGGTGGGTCAGATCAACTTAGTGTAAACTTGGTTTAGAGCAAGGACATTAACGGTCATGTAGATTTATGAAACGTAAGATCTTTATATACGCACAATATGTCTCTTATATTTGTGCAAATTGCAGTGTTAATTGATAAGAAGGATTTGTGCACATTTGTTGGCATTGAGCCAGTGAACTGTGAACTCCATTCAGAGGGCATTACGCTACGCTCATTGATGAAGTTTTCCGGTAAATTTTTCCTTTGATACGTCGATCAATAGAAAAATTATTAAATTCATTTCTTAAGAAACAATCTATTTTGTATTATAGAACCATTTTAACAGGATCTTGGACTTTAGGTTGTTGTGTCAAACTTCATTGTGACGTAGACCTGTGTATTTCATTTCTGGCCACTTAGCCAAGGCTCTTTGAAATCAACAAAATTTGTGTGGCTTTTGAGCTAAGACCACGCAATATGTGTATATTTCACTTGAAACAAGCGTCATATTTTAATTGAACTTATTTTGACGCAAGAAAAAATAGGCACATCTTACCAAAAGGCAAAGGTCTTGTTATTTGATATAAACCTTACATGACAGTGTTATTTTTCACATTAAAAAAAGTAGGTCAATGGTCTACGTTTAGAGTTATATACATTTAATATATTTTGAAAATTGAAGAAAAATCCCTTACATTTTCAATTATGGTTGATATTTCAATTGTAAAAATAACAAAAATTGCTAAACTCTTTTACGAATGAAATACAATTTCTGATCATGAATAGCAGTGACACTGAATAGATACAAAACACTAAATTGTCATTCACAATTTTAATAAATATTCCAGTCCGAATTTGCTATATCAGTTTTCAAATCCTTATTAATTTTTGAATCAATACAACTAAAACTGAGTGATGATAATGTTAATCATTTATAGTATTAAACTAAGTATATTGACCTTATCTGCTGGCATAGAATTAATGAGGTAAATGATAAAAATTTTGAGATACCAGGTATGGTGTCTTTTATTATTAAAATATTTCTCAATATTTTTGTAGTGTGTGCCATACGATTATCTAAATGAAAAAGTGAGATAAAACCAACAGAAAATATGCAAAATTATGTTGACTAACAAATAAAATCTTAACTTTAAATATTTTATTACTACCTAAAATATTTCAGTGAAAAACAAAAGTTGAAAAATTCAGTCCGAATTTCCTCGGTTTTACAAAAAGTCATACTCAGTTTGAGTCTAATATACGAGGGTTTATCCAAAAGTAATGTCACAAATGTGATAAAATCACAAATAATCAACATAACACAACAAAATCCTACACGTAAAATAATAAACATATTTCCAAATGAATCATATTAAATATTTCAGAATTTTGTTTTATTATCATAATGATGAATACTTCTCATTCCATCATCGTTTGAAATGAAGGAGGATAGGAAAGTCATCGCATGGTAGTAACGTCGTGTGACGAATTTGTTACGTTACAAATTTTAGCAGGAAGTCATTCCTAGTCAAAGTAACGTCCCTGGTGCTCTATATAGCGCTGATTCTGATTCACCCACTTTCGAAACACGTCTGGGTCCCTCGTAGCTGACTTCTGAGATGCGCAAACAGCGCAAAATCACACGAAGCAAGGTCTGGGCTGTAAGGGGGTGGGACAATTTTTCCATCCCAAGGAGGTCAATGGTAACTAAGTTTCCATGGCTGTGTGCGGTGTAGCATTGTCGTGGTGCAGTATGCAGTTACTAGGGTTTTCATAAAAGTGTTGCCTTTTTTTCCACAGTGCAGACAAGAGATGCCGGGACAAGATCTGCAATGAAATAAAGAACATGCGTTTAAACTCACAATAACTTGACTAGTTTAGAAGTAAACAACAGTGTCTAATGATTTAATGAGCACTTTGTAAGAAATGATATTATAAATGTTCTTGAGTTTTATATTTAATTTTTCAATTTTTATTTCTTTTCAATTTTATTAATTTACAAGTAAAACTGTTGTTTAAAATTAGCCTCTTATTATAGTCTGTCCCAAGATATTTATGCAGGACATTTGGACGATTTTTAATAAAAATACACATACCTGTGAAATAAGTGCAATTAAAATAGTTGAAAGTGATAATTTCCAAGATAATTTCATTGTCACATACATCATAACATGTAATCATCTTTCCCACTCGGAAAAATTCACAGGAAAGAAAACAAAGAAGACTCCTTAGGGAGATTTATAATGAGGAATGTTTACATCTTTTCTCCATTCGGAATACTCTCGGAATACATTGCACAATTTTTCAACGTTACCATCCGGGCGTGCTGCAATACTAAATCCCCGTTGACATCACATTTTTTAGCATTGTATTGAAACCTGATAAGCTAACAGGGGCGTTTCGACTGAGAAATCTTGGAAATTTGTCATACTTTTGAATGAACATCGTTTGAACTCTGAGGTATTTATAAATATCAAGCAATTAAGCCAAATGTGAATCCAGGATATCATGGGACAGAGTATATAATACCTTTGAATAACAAGCCGCATTGATAGATTGGCCTTCCGGTACAGCACGGCGAAGAACAACACCCTCCATATCGAAGAAGACAACCAATATATGTTTCTTTGAGGTTCTGGTCACTCGAGCCTTTTTAAGGGGTGGGGATAATGTGTGTTTCCACTGACTCGACTACATTTTGGACTCGGGATCAAAATGATAAACCAATGTTTCATCTACAGTAATAATGCGTTTTAAAAAACGCATCTCCATCGTTTTTCCATCGCTTTAAAAGTCGTTCAGATTCGCGAACACACACACACACATTCCATTTTCTTTTAGCAACCTCGGAACCCACCGTGCACTTAATCGTTCCATGTTAAGGTCCTCTGTTAAGATTTTTGAACTGTGCCATTGGATCAATTCAATGTTTCACACAAAGATCTTACAGTAACACGTCTGTTTTCGTTGACGACGTCGGACACTAGCTTAACATATTCCTCCGATCTCCCATCTTTCGGTCCTTTGCTGGTTTCTAAGCGACACATTTCCTCCCCTAAAACGCTCAAATTACCTGTATTGTTAACAAGTCTCCTGTTCTTCCTCTCACTGCATGCCCGATTCATCAATTCTACTGTCTCTAATGGCGATTTTCCCAACTGGAAGCAAAAATGCATCACGGCCCGTTGTGGTGTTTTGTCCGATTCTGACATCTTCTCAGTTTGAATTAGCAAATTAACGCACGATCTAAATGATCATTAACACAAATGACGTCATTTATTTATTATCTATGCATTTAAAAAATGACTTAATATTTATCATAAAAATATTGTGTAATTTGGCGCAATTTCAAAAGATTTAAAATCGGAATATTAAAATTTAATATTTCGATTTAAAAAGGAACAGTTTAAAATAAGACGTTTATTTGTAACGCGGCGATGTCCTCTATGCTAGGCGTTTTGATCATGTAATGTATATTTTTTAAACAATTTAACGGAATTTATTAAAATATTGAATTTGAATAAGAATTATAATTGTACATATTTTGATATACAACATTTTATTATAGGACCAAATAGCGGCGAAATGCACTAAGAGACATTACTTTTGGATCAAACCTTGTAGTAAAAATATAGAATTTTATGTGAATAGTAATTCATATTCATAACACTTTTTGTGTTTAGAGCAATTTTACTCATGGCATTGAACTTTATTGAGAACTCAAACCCTTAGTAAACAACGTCTTTACGCGAAAAATACATTACTGACACCTTTCTCATGAAGGAGTGGGCCCACTTTTAGTAAACAAATAACAAACGTTCAAGTATCATGCACTTTACACACATCAATAATACTTTTAATATTTCCTCACTGGAATGCACTGTTAATGTCAATTGTTATGAATAATTATACCTTATAACATATTAAAACCTGTCAAAAACAACGTACCTGAAGCGAAGGTGCATATATTGTGCAAGCATAGAATTAATATGCATCGTAATGCATTTTAAATCACACACATATAAGTGTTTACCCTTATTTTCTGTTGCTCAATGACCGATTTATAAAAAATATTGAATGTAACATTATTTTATGTTTACAGTGCATATGCTAGATACCTGATAAGGCACGTGCATACAATGAGAGAGATGCCGGCAAATGTTGCAAATGTTTGTGTGCAACTGAATCAAAAGGAGTGTATTACCATATTACAGGGTAACTATACACTCTTACACACATGAAAATATCCAACACGAAAACTATCCCTAAAGACATTGCTAAAATTTCACTTCCCCACATCTGGTATATTCCAAGATGGAGAATACTTGTCTGGTGAAGCATCACCAGACAACACTTCTGTGGTTGGTTATGATTCCAGGAATCTACAAAGACAAACTCGTGGGATCTATTCAACACTGTACAACACCATACCCAGCGCTAAAAGTGAGCTTCCATTAACAAATTTATGCAACAACCTGTAAGCCATTGACAAATCCTGTCTTGTTTAATCCTGAGGACCAGGCAAGGAACACAGCTACCAAGTTTGGCAACTTTCCAAGAGGGTCACCACTAGGAGTATAGCAGAAAGCCAATCAAACATTTTAGATTCGACGACTTTTCAAACCTACCTGCACAAAATTTCATGACAAGCAATTTCGCTTTTAGACCACCCGAAATCTGTGAAATTTGACTCCCTGGGTTTTATTCAGGAGAAATAGAACAGTATTTTCTTTTGAGAAGTGGACAGGCATATCCTACATCCACTTCTCTTTGCAAGCCCTCATATTTTGATTCTGGAAAACGTGTAAATGTCAGAACCAAAGACGGTTTACGCTTCGACCCATGTTTCGACTCCAGTTTCCCTGATGTTTCGTAACAGACCTACTATGTTTACATTTTAAACATTATTGCATCCATATATCACCAAAAAATCATCACTAACCCGCTGTCAAATCATTTTCGCAACTTCTACATCCCGGGTTAAACGTTTAAATTTTGTGTATCACATTATTTATCTAGGTCAGCGCAGATTAAATGTTTGTGTTTCGGATAAAATTGGAATCCTATCAAAGACAATAATGTCGAAAACGTTACTTGATCAACTAATCTTACAATGTTCAAACCAATACTGAGTCACAAAATTACAAAGTTGTATTTCTTCCCTTTTTAAGCATCTCTTATTGTGACAAATTTTGCTCTACAACTGTTTTTAAACATTAAAACGTATTTTTGATTAATATAGCATACAAAGATTAAAATAAAATAAGGGTTTTATTGTTTTATGTGACATAATTATTTATTTAATCGTACGAATTTTATCAATTTGTCTTAGATTGTAAAACCATTCTTTACACCTCTTTAAATTCAAATAAAAACACCTTTAATCTAAAGTCTACAATCAGAACAATATTTTTCGTTTTTTCCGACTCTAAATTTTCTATTTTTTAAACCTCCTATAGCGAGCGATCACATAATTTAAACCCGGAATGCAGAAATTTAGAAAATGATTTGACAGCGGGTTAGTGTTGATTTGTATGTGATATATGGATGCATTATTGTTTAAAATGTAGAAATAATAGGTTTGTTACGAAAATTGAGGGAAACTGGAGTCGAAACATCGGTCGAAGCGTAAACCGTCTTCGGTTCTGACATTTACACGTTTTCCAGAATCAGAATATGAGGGCTTGCGAAGAGAAGTGGATGTAGGCTATGCCTGTCCACTTCTCAAAAGAGAATAATAGAACAGATGACTAGGCTTCATGCCAAGGAACCTAGATGAAGACAGAATGCCAATATCTATTGCAGGGGATATTGTGCGAAGACGTCAAGGTAACCATTGAATTTACATGTTTGTATTTGAAATGACGTCATATCACTTGACACTTATAGATTTAATATCAATTGAGTATTGTAAATGAATCTTAAAAAAGACAAACAATACTACTACTTTTTTGATTAGACAATATGTAATTTATTTCAGATTATGAACCTCATTTGGATAGACTTATAACGTCAAGAAAAGTCATAAAACCCAGCATGCGCCATGGGATTGCCAGTGAGACGTTAGCAGCAAATACATACATGTTTTGTATGTTAAATAAGCCCAATAATCTACAATAATTCTGATACTACTTCTATGCCAATTTGTATAATAGAAAGAAAGAAAGAAAAATAGATTTTTTTATTTCCTTTCATCGTGATTTAAAGGACATTTAATCAAATCTACTTTTGATGCTTTGATAAGTCAAAAACCAAATAAGACTTCTTCTTTAAGGCATGTTCTTTACTTAACTACAGAATATGTAGAATCAAAATTGTACATTACAAATTGACACCATTGTGCAACTCGATCAACACTCACTTGTACTGTAACCCGATCGACATTCGTGTTGTGTTGTAAATCACTTAAGGATATCGTTCCTGTATCCTGATTATCTACATTGAAGAAAAAGGCTCTGAGATGTTGACCTTCGTCAATTAATACAGAAAAAACCCTAGTCAGTGCACAAATACAGCAACAGTTGTGTTTATTTTCCAGTCATTTCAATGAAAATACACTCATCATCCCGTAAAAGACAACAACAGAACACCAACTAGCGATTGTAGAAAGTAATGCCTTACCTTTTAAATTGAACTTAAATTTAAACAACCGACGTGCTACCCACATATGAGCAAGTATATGGGTGCACAATAAATCAATCATCAAATCAACAATCAATAAATCAAATGTTCAATCAATCAATTTATCAATCATAAATCATTAAAATCAATTAGTTAATAAATTATAAATCTATCAATCCAATCCAATTAGTCCATTTGTAAGTTCATTGAAATGTCAGGGCAATAATCCAAAAACCTAATTGTGACAGTCAGTAGTTCAAAATAGCGCAATCATGATCAAATTAGTTCTAGCATCATTAAGTTGAATTAGTCCTAAATACAGGGTGTGTGGAAGAAATTTCGTGTGATGGTCCAGCAAAAGAATGCCGAACCCGATATGAATTGCGAAAAAAACATGCAGTATACTTTCTATTTCTGTGCTACAAAATCTACAACAGTCATCGGTTATATTTTTGATTTTTAAAAGCTAGTAACGTACAGGGAGAATCCTATGAAGGATTCTGTACTGTAACCATTATAATGAGCAATCCATAGTAATTTTAAAATAAAATTTAAACACTTCTTGTATACATATACTTTTAAGTCCATGTGGAGACAGTTCGTCATTCCATTTATATATTCTATTGGGAATGATATTGTTTTTGTTAATACAATTATAAATCACTTTTGTACATTTTTCATTTAATAAAATATTTTCAAAATAAAAGATAGACATTGTCCACATCTTCTCTTCACATTTGTGTTCAATAATATACATTCCAAAAACTGGAAATAGCAGTAATAATACTGTTGTACTGCATTGCACATTTTCTTTTTAAAATATGTAACTTAAATTGAGGAAATACATTTTTTGATAAAAAGTCGCCATTATTTGATAAAATCACCAACATTTTAAACACCTTTTTGTAAAACACGCTGTTACTATTATTCCAAATATTAGAATTAAACCATACTGGAACATGAAAAAAAAATATTTTTCACATTTTGGCGAGGGAAGAGAAATAGTGTGAGTATTCGTCTTTTCCATTGTTGTACCAGTGATTTAATTTTTGATATACAAAAAAAGTCCCCTTGTCTTACTGTCTTCTTTTTCAGCTTCTTTTGAGGCAATCTGTTTTTCGTTTTCAATATCATTCTTGGTATCTTTTGACCTCAGTGAACGCAAGACTACACACAAGTTTAAATGATGGATAATTCCTGCATTTCGCTACGTTCTCAATTCGCAAACCAGAAAAGTCGAGCATAACAAGGGCAAGGATGACAAACCCTTAAAAAATAACTAAATATTTTCATGATCTTGGTTCTTCAATCGATAAGATTGTATATATTATATGATACATAAGTCTTCCAAAATGTATAATCTATTATAGATTTTGCTTACAATGCATTGTTCAAAATTTATTTCAGTTTAATCAACTAAGGAGCCAACGAACAAGAAGGCAAATTCAGACTTCTTTTTATTTTCTTTGTACAAAATTCCTTTAGAGACGAACAGCAGTCATACCGCAAGTAGACTGCAAGCCAATGAAACACCTATTTAATTTGTAAAACATCTGTGTATAACCCGTCCCGATTTTAACTTCGGCTTGTGCATGAAGTTTTGTAGTATTTAGGTGAAAGATTGTTAAAATAAAACTCACAACTTTTCAAAAATGGCACATTGCGTTTGGAAACTTTAATTTCGATTCCACCATTAACCTCTTCTATTGATGAATGAGCTCGTACACCAACAGAATCGTCAACGGTGCTGTGCATTCAGTTACGTAACTCATTCCACATTTGAACCCGAGCAAGAATTTTTGATCAATAAAACTATTTGTTTATTTTCTAAATAGAATTTTGTTTATACACAGAGGACTTAAAAAGATTTAATGCGTGTTTTAATAATACATATTTACTGAAATGCATGAAAACTTTCTGCACTATTTTCTTACGCGTAGACTCAATTCATGTGTTCTAGGCGTGCCTTCCGGTTTGAGACTTCGGCTGACAGTAAACCAATAGACGGGGTCACGTGACCCCGTCTAAAAATCATATTATACTAATCTTAAAACTGAAGTAAGAATCAAAAATCGGGGGAGGGGATGTTACATTCACGTGATTGGTACAATTCCTCCCATCACTAGCGAAAACAAAACACCACAAATGTTTAATCTTTAGTAATACAGTTATATTCTCTTTATTCAGTCACTGAATAAACGCATTTTCATACTGACTATGAAACGTAGCTAAAAATCTAGCGATTTGTAGTCTTTCTATGGAAAAATTCGAGTTAACATGTCGTAATTTCAACCCCCAAAATTTTAAATAGAGTAACGTATCTACAGCGATTAACATGAAATGAATTTCCGGTTAATATTGTTGACGATACTCGTCGAATTTTTTTTTTCTCGGAAATATAAACCTTTTCTTATCTTATAGTAATTCGGGAAATTTAGCCCGAAATTCTTCTTAAACAGCTGTTTGTTTAGATTAAATTCGGATGAACTTAATCTCCTGCTCGCTTCAGTTTCCCTCTTTGAACATTCTTCTAACTCCGAATTAAAAAAAACGGTTGCCCCTTACCTTTACAAGGCCTAAATCCAACAAGACTTGAAATGTTTATTTTCGCGAAAGGAAAGGTCTATAATTGTCAAAGTCTTTCATAAAATGCCTTTTACAAGTGCTGTAATTCACGATATTTTAATATATATTTAACAGTATTACTTGAAAATGAAGAGGGTTTGTCCTTTAACCATGCTTATAAAGTGTACGAATTTTGATAAACATGCATGCGAGGGTTTTCTTGGAATTTGTCTAAAAAGGCTGAAATGGACGCACACACACACACACACACACACGCTCAGCAGCGATGCCATATCTCCTTTGCAACAAGTTGCGTGAGGGGTTAATAAAATTGGTGTTGTAATTACTGATCAGAGAGCCCGGTCATGGTGACAATCAATCATACCTACACTCTACATTGTCAGTAAAATTGGTGACCAACATTCAGTATGAAGGTATAAACCAACGTTTAACATTAGGAAGAAATTGTTACCAATTGTCATAAATCATTGCCATTGGTGACAATATATAGTATAAAAGTATCTGCTAAGTATGGTGAAACCTAGGACGCACCTAATGTGTAACCTTCGAATAATTACGCCTTCACTATGGTAAAATTAACCAAGTTCAAGTCAAAGCAGCGTTTTTGATATGAGTACATGGAACTCATCTGATACTTTACACACATAACAAACATGGAATTTTGCAACGACATTGTTCACTTTGTACACTTTTACCTCTAGATGTAATGTGTCATTGAGTTATAGTGGACATGTTGTACATGTTACAAACAATAGTATCGGTATCGGCCATTTGGACACACTGCATTGGTAAATGCAAGTAATAAAACTTCATGATACAGAAATTTGTTAATGGTTTACATGTAACATAAAAGCTCCAGATGGTTAAGTGACCATTTATTTAATTTTAAGTATTATACTACATACATGTAGTAGCCCATGGTCCTATTTGCTAAATATCGACATCTGGACATCAGAAAGGATTACCATTAAGATGAAAACGTTGCTCGTTCTTCTGTTTGTACTGTGTTTTCAAAGAGAAGGTAAATTCTGTTTGTTTGTCAAATTAGAACCTGTGAGTAATAGTTTTTACCTTTTTGTATATTCATGGCGCTTTTTGAATACCAGTTTCCCGCTGTACTCTTTTGGATGGGAAATGGGTTCCCGTACAGCATTCTCTCTCTCTCTCTCTCTCTCTCTCTCTCTCTCTCTCTCTCTCTCTCAAATTAGAAGATTCTCACCTTATATTTTTGGTAGCACTGTGTGATTGTCAGTTCCCCGCTGAACTTCATGGGGAATGGTTCTCCGTGGAGAATTCTATTCCTCTCCGCCTCGGTATCAGCGGGAATTTCTGGAACGAAATCTCGGGACCGAAGGACTCTCAAGCCAGCTACATGACATGTAAAGACATCTTTATTCATCCACCCAGACCAGAGCAAGACGGTACACAGGGAAACAACATGACAGTATTGATGGAGTACCACAAGTAAGATAATTTAGTTTTACGTAGGAAACACGTAAGTTTTAAACGTATAAAACGATTCGGACAATCACTGCATTGTTTTATATTAGAACAATAGATCAGATATCATGCTTTGGCCACAGAACCGGATAAAGCTTATGGAGGTCCACCAAATGATAAACTATATTGTTTGCACGCGTGCTTGTCGTTTGCTCAGTGTTTGAATGTGGGCAATGTCTGGGGTCAGGGTGAGAATCAGAAAGTGGGGAGTTTTCTGAAGAAATAAGACTTTAATCCAAACATGAAACGTTATAAAACTTGGAACGGGCAATACCTGACCAAGTTCAATAAGATGCCAAGTTAAAAAGAATAGCTGCTATGGATAAAATACATTTTCCAAGGAGATCCGAAAAAACTCTTACATTAATGAACTTGAGCTGCAAAACACGATATGTCTAGTCCTTCGATATTATGTATAAGTATATGATATGTAAATGTAGTATCTACAAGTACGCACAACTCCGCCACCATAACCGGAAAATACCCCGCTTTTTTGGTTTAAATTTTTAGATATGACCATAACCATCGTATTTTCAAATATAAGAAACGCGTTTTAAACTTGATAACCTCATTCAATCGAACGCTTATAACATGTATGCGTCCCGTCAGATGACTCTTAACTTCGTCATCAGAGAGTTTCATGAAAATTTATCATTATTAATGTACATTATGTACAGTCTTTTTTTCCGAAATAATTAAAAATCACAACGTTTAAAGTTTAAATAGTAATAGAATTAAGAGAAAATAATTTAACAGTATAACAACTATAACGACGGACATGAGTTAAAAGTGCATATACAAATACATGTACTTGAATTCTGCCCCTCGTCTCTCTTCTAACGTTTTAGTGCAATATCGTAAGTGTTCCTATGACCACAAGCATCGCATTTTCTCCACTAAGTAAACTGGAATACCAAGCTTTGTCTCACAGCATCCGAGGTAAACTTTTTGCACACATAGCACTTTTCTTACCGTATTATTTCAACGTCTGGGTCCTCGAAATTTCAATGGTTGAGCCAGGTCTTATGTGTTACTGCATCTCCAAGTGGTCCGGTACAATGATGGAGATTCTTTTCTTTTCCTTTCTCTTTCAATATTGGTCCCTCGTCATTTTTATCGTTTGCTGCGTTCTTTGTGATAGTCTCCTTCTTGTAGTGTTGAATATCAAGTTCAACATCAGCCTCTGTGATGCAGCGAGCAGATGTTAGTTTTTATTTGCCGATTTTGAAGAAACAAAAAATACCCCCGCTCTTATTTGGATACACAAAATGAGCAAATTTTTACAGGAAGTTGATTTCGAAGTTTTTAAAAAATGACCAAACAAAGAGTGTGTTAAAATTTCAACCAACTGCGATTAATAGTTCCTGAGAAATCATTGACAAAAATTTGTTCAACGTTTAGTCTTAGAATCAACAAAGTCGTTTTCGAACAGTTATTCGATCGTTTAATAATGGTTATATCTTGTATCCACGTATACATGTATTTCAATAATCAAATAGGATGTAAGCATTGATGCTATTGACATGTTGCCAACACATTTATTTTTTTAAATGAAAATCTTATCTGTTTTTCTTTTAGCATGAAACATATGAACGAAATTGATGGGACCGTGAACGTTTGTGTGGATATTCTTTGGAGATCAATTAATGTTGTCCAATACAGGAAAGGTTACCCAGCTACTTGTGTTTATAAAAGTGGATTGTTCTGAAAATAGCACAAGAGAAGAACGTTATTTTATTCATATTCTTGATAAAGTTAATATCGTGCGTTTAGTCTGCTATGGACTATCTATCTTAACCATACTTTATAATTTAATGCATTTTATTACTTTAGAATACATTGTGACATTTGAGGGCCAATACGTAAGCATGTTTAACATCTGTCCCTCCGTAACGAACGCTTACAAGGGGGAGTTTAACTTACCTACGACACTGGAAACGACCACCATGTACCGTGAGTAATCCACAGATACTTGATCTACCGGTAAATGTATAATGATAATTAATACTTATCTTGTGGTTTAAAAAAAAATTGATGATAAATTGTCAAATGTGACACATTAACTAATCAAGTGAAAATACATGTATTTTTAAGACAAAGTGTAGGTGTTTTAAATTGAATATTTTATGTATGGTGTTTTAAATTGAATATTTTATTTGGGGTCACGGCTAGTTTTTTTTCATTTCATCGAGTTCCTACATTTTTAATTTCCTTTTTAAGACCCCTTTAACATAAAGCCAAGAATAGCGTTCAAGGTATTAACAGAAATAGCATTTATATACATGTAATAAACTGATTTCGATGTGTACCTCTTTTTCCCCACAGGTTACACGTATATTAACTAATTCAGTATAAATTTGATTCTTTATCTTTAAGGCTGGATGAGTTTTCCTATGAAATGTTCAGAAATATTTCAACCTGGTGTTTACCAGATTGATTATGAAAAACATTGGATGAAGGAAGTCTGTAGCAATTCTCCATGTCTACTAACTGCCTGCCCAACTCGAAGAGAGGACAAACTTGTCTTGTCGTATACAGCTTCTGACGACAACACAAAAGGTAAACCATCAACCCCTAAAGTAAAACAAACATTTAAGTACTAGTATACTCAAAATGACTTCTTATTAATATTGAACTCAATTGTTTATCAAAATATTATGACAATTTTTTTATATGGCATAGGGCTTGTAGGAAATGTGTCTTTGTAATTGCGGTATTTGGCAAGTTGATAAAAATCAACTATTTCGTGGATTTCTAGGCTGTTTATTCTTTGGCTTAGAAACCTCAAATTTACACCAAGGAAGATGAAAGACTGGTTTTACAGCTCTACAGTTGTTGTATATATTACTAGACATTGTCATAATCTGAAGCCCTTCATCACCGCCGGTGTCAAAAGAAAGTCTTCTCGAACAGCCTTACAAATAACATTCGATCAATGCCAAAAAAAAAAAAAAAACAAACAAAAATACAATGAACTTATAAAGTACTTATTTGACACAGAAAATAAAAACCAGCCGTATATAATACATATTGGCTGCAATCAAATTCAAAATCAATGAAAGACTTCGGAATCATGAGAGCTGTATGCATTTTTATCGATATCAAATCGAGCAAATAAAGCATGCCGTCGAAATAATATGCATAATATTTCAAAATTCTTCTTGACTGAGTAATTTATTAAGAAAAAATAGTTTGGAAATGATCAAAAGAAAATTCAGAACAAAATAAAATATAAAATCAAATCATAAGCCAAATGCAATTTTCATTCATTTAGTCTCTAAGATCCTATAAAATGGTACAAGAGGCACAAGCTACATGAAATATATGTATTTACAATGGGCAAAATAGATTAGTATATGTTGGTGTATAACAGAAAATCGTAAGAATTTTGATTATGAATTCACAAAGTTTTTTTTGAAATTGAATTTTGTCAACAAACAGGAAATGGGGTGGTCAACAAATTACCCATGGGATCTGCCTTAAACTTTTGAATGTGCGGTTTTTTGCTTTAGACTAATATTTAGTAAAGGAAAAATCAAATATGTTAGCACTAAAATTTAAACATTTTTCTGTATCTTAATATAGAGCTGCCCTTCGTCTTAAAGGGTAAAGATAGGTTTATTATAATAATTATTTATGCTACCTTGTTGAAAATCGTTCCGAAATCAGATGTTACAAAATGTAACTACAGTGAATATAATTATCTTCTTTCAGTTTTGACCTTTGACTGCCTTGGGTCTTGGAAAGCTACTGTGAATGGACGAGAGTACACTTACGCAGCTCTACGGTCCTTAGATATTAATGGCATCGAGGAAAGCTACAAATGTATGGTAAGCAAATGCTCACTAGAACAACCCCCCCCCCCCCCCCCGATTGGTACAAAAATAGATCCCACCAAATGATGCCTAAACAAAAAGTTTGTAAAAATTTCAAACATCTGCATTAAATAGCTGAGAAATCTTTGATAAGACTTTGATTGAAAATGTATGTTTAAAAAAACCAACAAATTTATTATTAAACAGGAAGTTGACGTCCGATTGGTACAAAAATGATATAATATAAAAAATCCCATCATATGGCATGCCCAAGTATTAAAATTTCAATCGTCTGCAATGAATAGTTACTTAACAAACTCCGATTTGAATAAGGCGGAGTCGACGTATGGTTTACTGTCTAGTCATTGGCTAAAAGATATGAATTCATTAAATGCAATGACACTCGTCCGATTTCATCACCGATGTAAACTTCGTTGAAACAGCGTCAATTTCACACAACAGAGATATTGACAACGACTTTCGTTTTGACAGTTTGTAAATATTAATGACCTTCTCTTAGCGAATTTGAAGAAATGAGGTGAATATTTGAAACTTGTTTTGATGAACAAACTAGATTCATGTAGTAACATTCCAAAAGCCTAGACTCTTGTTAAAACGGACCGAAACACAAATTCTATTATTCAATATCAACACGCGTATGGACATAATTTTCGTTCATTTAGTATTTTCACGTGTACGTTCAACACTAAGATAAGATTGAAATAAATTATGAATGATATACTGATATGGACTGATTGTTTACATAGAATAATTTGTGGTATTTACATGTACTAGATGACAAATAGAAACGCAAAGTTTCCAGATGGCAAAGAACGATGGGTGATGTCAACGGACTGTAACAAGTTGTACAACACTGTATTCGCATCAGAAAAACTTACAATTTCAAAAGGTACACTTTCACATATTGTATGATTTATTTTTTTTTTGGACAAAATCGTTCCCTATACTAAAGTACAAAAAAGTATGATACAACAAGCATGTGTTTATTTTTGTCATACTTTTTTCAACGAAGAAGACGTTTGGAATTTGTTAGTCTTAATACAAAAAGATAATAAAATTGTTTTTTAGTTGCGTAAGATTTAGAGATTCGAGTATTACAGTTTATCGTTGAACATATGCCAATATTTGTTCTACTAATAGACAGTGAATCAAACTTGCAAGTTTTTTTTTCAAAGAGCAAATCAATTTCAAATGATTCTTTTTTTTAATCGCCTCGAGACGTTTCTTTGCGTACGAGACAATTCATGAAAGAGATTGAAAAGCTCTTTTGACAAATTGACATATTTTTGCATTATAATTTTATATTGTCTTATTTTTTTCCAGCTTCTCCAGGGATGAAATGTGAAAAATAAACCATCATGCTTTCAACTTTGGGTTGAAAGTATATGAATCTCCATTCTGATTTTTCATTCGTCATTCTCTGGGCTGTTCAGAGAAGAATCCCTTGTGTTTAGTTTTGTCTTTTAAAGAAAGGTAACCCAAACTGAATCAACGCTGTCCAAGAACAAGAGGCCTTAGAGCCTTTACGGTCAGCTGGCTATTATGCAATCTTGTAGGTTTATTATCCATAAAAAACAAATAACAATATTATGATAGGGCTATATGTGGCTTAAAAAGATTCATAAGAACATGTAGCTGCATGTCTGTAGCGCTTGGTCTGGAAACGTCGGATGGACGACCTGAGAGCTACAGCTCGGTTCATGTTAGAGTTAAAATTTGCGGCGCACAAAATTGAGCTAGTTTAATTTTTGACTGATCGGGCGAATTCTGTAAAAAAAAGAATGGTACCATTAAATTCTTCAAACAATTTACTACCGATATCGTCACTTTACTTGGCCTAGACTCTCTCTTCAAGGGGCATGGTCACGATTTTGGTCAAATTTTAATTTTCTGTTTTTATTATATGCAAAGGTGGAGGAATGCATTTTTAATGATCAAATGAAATTTGGGTGCCAGTCGTTGAGTTTTAAGCAAGATACAGGGCTTACAACTCTTCGTCATGTAAACAAGGCTCGTGCCCTGTTTTTGTTTACATAAAGTTAATATACCAGTAAAAAATCTTTTCAAAGCTGGTTTGTCTATCTTACTATTCATTTTAAACATAAAAATCCAGTTCCTTACGATTAACACATTCATTTTAGGTCTAAAACTGGAATTTTCACTTCATAATTCAAAATGTAAACAAACGCTTTGTTTACATAGCGAAGAATTGTAGGCTCATTAACTCGCTTATGACTCATCACATGGCACTCAAATTTTGGTTGCCTATTAAAAATGCCTTACTGAAGCATTGTAAACATCAAAATCGAAAAAAAAATTGACCAAAATCGTGACCATGCCCCTTTAAACACGCTAACTGACCTCGGAAAATGAAGTAAATTAACTTTGTGAGCAGATCGAGAGTCGCCATTTTGTACTGATAAACAAACTGCACCACTTCACTTTACGGGGATGTTAATAAAATCAAAGGCAAGTGACATAATCTGTTGTTAAGTGTTAGATGAATACTAGCATTTTGGAATTAAACATTTGTACAGAATTATTTGTGCGCCTTTAATTGCGTTTTAACTGTTTGTAACCCAAAGCAAGTCATATATTTTACAAATCATACATATTTTGACCACTCGATTGCCGTGAATTTGAAATCTGTCAAATAGTTTTGAAGTGTTTGAGACTAATTGACGCATAGAGCACTCGGACCAATGACCAACACATAGTTTCACTATCGCTGTCTTCTGTGTGGGATATTTTTTTAAATAATTGAAATAATTGTTATAAATACAAAAGGTGTGTTCTAAACTGCTACCGTCTCCGAAAAGGAGAAAGTCGACGCGACCCCTCCTCATAATACGTTTTGTCGACTCCCCCACGTTAGGGGTTGTAATCGGTGATATTAGTGAAAACAAAACAGCATGTGACAAAATATAGAAATAGTTTTGTTGTTTTCATGATTTACTTCAAAATAGAAAAGTTTACAACCTATAAAGAAAAAAACATGGCAGATGTCATGTTTGCAAAACTAAGAGTAACAAGCGCTGTATCTCGCTTGTTGCTAGGACAGTTGAATTTTGGTTACTATTTAGAGATAACTAACTAAACTATTTAAAACAATAAATTTTTAAGTTGACTCAAATCGTGACCATGCCCATTTAAAATAATAAATTTTGGCAAATTAGTTGTCGGTGTTCGATCGATGTATCAAAGCACGCATTCCCAGTATGCTGAATGTGTCCAGCTAAGCTTCACAGTAGTTTTGCAGGGACATCGGATACTGGCATTGTTAGGAATATGATAGCAAGCACGCTTAATCCATGAAAGAAATCTCAAGTTTCCAACAGTTCACAAGGGATTTGTTTGTAATAATACCACTCAATGGCTTGTTTGTGATTTTGTTCTTCCTGCCTAATGACATACAAAACATTTTGCGACTTCATCTATGCCAGAAAACCTTCATACACGGCTTCTCTTCGTCTTACGTGGTTCGACCGTTCCTCCTTGTATCAATCTTTATTCAGATAATAGGAGTCCCTAGTAGTCACAATAGTATAATCACTCATCGTAATGGAGAAACAGCGTTTTAAAAATTAAGACACACCAGAAGTTGTCAACTAAGATGGCTCGATTGGCGTTGCCATATTTAGACTGAATATTGATCTCCTTTAGAAAAAGAGTTCTAGAATTTAAAAATATTGAAAAAAAATGCCGAAATTTTAAAGGTAAAATCTATAAATGTTTTCTTTACTTAATAATAGGCTATAGCTAAACAAATTTAAACGGATCTCGTGGGTAATTTGTTGAACATCCGGCCTCTTTTATATTTAACTCATTATCCTCCATTCTCAGAATATTTCCCTTCTTGACATCCAGCAATATCTGATGCATTGAATATAAAATATGGTTTTTGAGATGTGGCCATTGATTAAACAATTGACTAATTAACTGAAACATTTGACTTCCGGATCTCAAAATGGTTCCAAATGAAAGGAATTTTAACACTGTGATGGATGTGTTTGATGAAGTTGATAGGGGTATTAACTCTCAAGATATAACATTGTAATAACCTGTTATGCAACATTGAGCTTGCACTCATTATTTTCATTGGGTCATGGGTATATTCAAATTGAAAATATCAATTTCGGATGGCGTTAATTCGAGATTAAAAACTGTTAAATATTCCAAATATGTGTTCGACAAATTGGCAAAATAAAAAGTCGTTGCTATGTTAAAATTATTATATATTTCTTGAAGATATTTTCATAATTTTTTGAAATCAACGTGAATTTAAAATATAATTAACAAATTAATATTTTTTTGTGTAACATGATAGCATTAGTAATATTTGATGATAAATATAAGTGTACATATATGGACCTTCTCCGTTGTAGAAAAATATTTGAAATTAATAGTTCTCTTCGGAATGGTGTTGAGACGTGCCCTAAACGTTAGTAGGACACGTATGCCTTGTTTGTATCATCGTTAAAATGACATATTTAAAATATGTTTAAGTTAAAATATGCATAATCATAGCGTCCAAATAAGGACATTTGCAAAGAATATCGTCCTGCTGACAACCATCATGCTATTCATTTACTAGACAATATTTTGGGGTCCTAGTGCAGCAATGTTGTAATTTTTACGAACGTCCCGTGAACTTTCGCTTAACACTTCTAGTACTGTAGATTCCTATTTAAACGTGAGGAATTAATTTCCGCGTAAAATCGCGAGAAGCGCCCTTGGCAGATTTTAAAATCTCGCCATTTTTTTCTGAGAGTTTAGAACGGTAAGAACGAAGGAGGAAAGTTCTGCGTTCGCGAATTTAAATTCTCACGATTTGATACAAAACAGCGAGGTCGCTAAATTAAGTACTCGCGTAATATACTGAAATTACAAGATTTGGACACCATACATACATGTAACTATATTTTGCGTTCAGTGGTATGCCGCAATGGTTCATTTCCTCATTTAAATTTACATGTTCTGTCTTTGTCACGTGGTGCCCTCTACCAAGTTTGCTTAACCTCTCGACATCTCGTCAATCAATATTCTGTAGATATTCTATAGAGGCTGCAGAATCTCATCATAGGATTTCAAATGATTTTCCCATGATACACGTAGTAGTGACTGCAGAAGGAAATTCAATGCCACTAACAGAATACGCATAACGTTAAGTTTATTATGCCTTTGTTTTCGTCCTCTGCGTAAATTTATATACAATAAGGCAATTAATGTCAAACGTATTTCATTGACTACAGAGAATCTCATTAATGATTGACATTGGGTTTCCAGTACCAAGTGATACTTGTTTTATCACCAGAAACTCTTTTATTAATCTAAAAAGAATCAATGTATAAACCAATATTTTCTTCTTATATCATAAGAAAGGCAATCGTAGTAATGTGGCCATTAACAAAATCAAATGACGATGTAACCAGGTCCTATCAATATGTCCGCAAATGAAACAAGAGGCCAATAGGCCTTAACGGTCACCTGAGTACCATAGTCCATACACAAACTTGTCGAGGAGTCGCATATATGCATTTAATTAAGTTTCGTTCTGAAGCTGAAAAATTATAATACTGTAATGACGACCACCTTCTTGCCTGGAATGTTTCAAAAGGACTATGAAACCTATAATTTTAGCGAAAAATATAAAAGATTATAATAGAGTGCATGGCCTGATATTGAAAAGGTACACGGCTCTGATGGGAGGGATGATAACTCTATTATGAAGAAGCAAGTGAAGATAACTCCATTCACTTTCACAGTATCTTAACTTTGATAGACAGCTTTTCTTAATATGTGCAATAACTCATTTCTTTCATTAAAAGGCTAATTGTATTCGGCGCGTAGACGTGTTTGGGCAATAGATTTTGTTTGTAAATTAATTTATCACTTATACGAATTTGTTTCCATCGGGCACGACGATTCACTCAGTCAGAATGAGTAGTGAACAACGATAGTAGTTCATGCAAAAAGTAATAAATAATCCTGATGTCAATGAGTTTGGTTTAAATGAGGCTTAAATGAGGCACTTGATGTCTTTTTCAATAGAAAACTATGATATAGAAACGTTGAAAATATAGAGATGATAAGGGAATGAAAGAAAAAAAATCTAAATTCAACTCCTGAAACTGAATTTTGTTTCAAGTTTGTTTGACGTGTATAATACAATATTAGGTTTTTGTCACTAAAAATCAGTTTTATTTTATCTCAAGAGCATTTGGGGTGGGGGGGGGGGGGGTAGCAAAACCGCTTGCTGATGTTAAAAATATTTCTTCCAATGAGATTATTTTCTATATTATAATAATTATTATTATTTTTTTTATAACTGTTTTTATTACCCCAGAACATGTAGAAGTATTCTTATAGCCGAGGTTGGGGAGCCTTGGAGTCTATAAGTTAACATTATATATACTGAAAAAATTTTGAAACAGGGTGTTTTTACAAATAACATCATTCATACACCCACTCATTCAGTTGCATGTATATGCACATTACTCTGCATCATAATCAAGTACAAAAAATCAGCATTTTACAGTAAACAAAAATAAATTACTTTGTAATATCTAAGATCCTAGGGGCAAAAGGCTTAAAATCAACAATCATTATTAAAGGACAGCCTCGCCCATCTTACATGAAATTTCTCTAATTCACAATTTTTCGTGTAAATAAATTTTTCACATTTGTAATAATAAAGTATTTCACGTTTGATTCCAGTAAAGGAGGGTAATTCTTTTCTACTCCTTTTTCTATATATATGTCTCTTTACAATACATATTATTATATTGAAAATGTTATAATATTTGTAGTATCTACCAAATATAACATCTATTTTGTTCAATGGTATATCTAATTCAAATTCGTCCTTCATCCAAACTAGTAAATTATCCCAGATTTCACTCACATATTCACATTCCCAAAAAAGATGACAAATAGTTTCTGCATTACATCTACAAAATGTACATAACTCTGATTCAACTATTCCTATCTTACATAAATAAGTATTAGTCGCAATAATTCGATGTACAATCCTGTATTGAAACCATCTTAATTGTACGTCGTTAGTTATTTTGAAAAATAATAAGTTTTGTCTTTTCCACCATATGTTATTTACATTCATGTCTAGTTCCTTTTCCCATTTCAATTCTGATTTTGGTTTTTTCCATTTCTCATCAATAAAAATATCATAAAAGTCTCTTGAGCCTTGTTTATTTTTCCTAACTATCCGTAAAAATTCTGGATAATATGGAATATTTTGAAGAATAATTTCTGTATCATAGTTTAACCGTAACTTTTTAATACAATCTACAATTCCTAAAAAATGTGTAAACGGAAGTTTAATATCATATTGGTTACAGAATTGTTCGTATTTCATTATTGTACCATCATTGTTGAAAAAATGTAGTATTTGATGTACACCTTTTAAAAACCATTGCTTATAAAAGACATATTTGTTATTAATACATATAGACTCATTAAACCATATCGGGCTTAAAATAGATAATTCACTGTCAGTACATTTTCTAAGTTCAAAAAATGACAAAAAAACATCTTTCCAAAATAGATTTTTACAAGTTTTTGACAGTTGATATAGTATTTGTCTTCCAACAATTGTCATATTTAAAATATTTGGAAAAGTACTTATTATCAAGTCTTTCCAACTTGACTGACAAGCATCATTAAAAAATCTGCGTATCCAGGTGATTTTCAAGCTTTTGCAAAAAGAATCAAGACATATCATTCTTAGCCCACCCTTTTCATAACTTTGAATAATGCTACTTTTGGCTACTCTTGATGTTTTTGAATTCCATATGTAATTATAAAAAATTGTTTCAATTTCCTTTATATGTTTTCTTGGAGGATTAGGAAGACTTATTAAGAGATGCGTAATTTTTGGAAGAATCAAATTTTTAATTGCTGTGATACGTCCTGCTGTAGATAGCATTCTTCTAGACCATGCGCTTATTGATAGTTTCATTTCATTGATTTTTGGTTTAAAGTTTAACTCGTACATATATGTATTATCTAAGTTTACACAATAAGTAATGCCTAAAACTGTAAATGGTTCCTGAGACCAGTTAACTTTTTCAAAATCCTTGAAATATTCATTTGATTTGTTTGATAAGGGTCCTATTTTTACACACTTAGTTTTATCATAATTAGGTTTTAGTCCTGAGTATTTTGCATATTCATTAACTAAAGAAAGTGCTGACTTAATTGAATTTTTCGAACCTTTTAATAATAACACTGTGTCATCTGCGTATTGTAGTAATTTATATTCTTTGTTCATTACACTAATCCCCTCAATTAATATGTTGTTTCTTATCATAAGGCCCATTATTTCCGCACAAAGTATAAAAATATATGGTGATATTGGGTCCCCTTGTCTACATCCCCTGCCCATATTAAAAAATTCTGAAAATATACCATTTTGTATCACACAAAGTTTTGCATTATTAAATAAAGTTCTTATTGCATTTTGGAAATTCTCACCAAAATTAAAAAATGTTAAAACTTTAGAAATAAATTTCCAAGAGACTGAGTCAAATGCCTTTTCAAAATCAAGTATGAGAATTAGACCTGGGGTATTAGTTTCATTGCAGTAATGTATAATATCATAAAGTAGTCTGGAATTCTCCCCGATATATCTCCCTGCTAAAAAACCTTTTTGATTTTCGTGAATTATGTCAACAAGAATGGGCTTCATACGGCTAGCCAGGACACTTGATAATAACTTATAGGTTACATTAAGAAGTGAAATTGGCCTCCAATTTTTAAGATATTCTCTGGGTTTTTGTCCTTTTGGTAGGATTGAAATGATTCCTTGTGTTTGTGAGTGAGAAAGGATACCAGAATCAAGACTACATTTAAAGGAATTAAATATATAAGATCCAATATCAGACCAAAAAAATTAAAAAAATTCTGCGGTAAATCCATCAGTTCCTGGTGATTTATCATTTTTAAATAGTTTTAATGCCTCTAATATTTCCTTTTTAGTTATTTCTAATTCTAATTTATTTCTCATACTTTCTGTAACTTTTTTTACATCCTTTTCCATAATTACTTCTTGAAGATTTACCTCCTCAAGTAAATGATCTTTATTCTCATACAATGACTTATAAAATTTTTTTACTTCATGTAAGATTTCATTTTGATTATTGATCTCTACTCCTTGGTCATTTATTAGCCTAGATATGTTTTTATTTATATAGTTTCTTTTTTCAAGTGCAGCAAAATATTTCGTAGGTTTTTCTCCTTCCTCTATCCATTTGCAATGACTTCTTATTAGTAGTCCATTAAGTTCATATTTTCTTATATCTTCCAACTCTGTTTGAAGTTCATTTAATAAATCTGAATAAAGTTGTGAAGGACACATGTCATACATTTCTTGTAGAGCTTTAATCTGAGTGATAGAATCTTTTTTCTTATCTTTTCTTTCTTTAGCTTTAAGTGATGAATAATATATGGATAAGCTTCTGATTTTCATTAGCAATACATCTAAGAATAAATCTTTGCGGATATATAATTCCGCATCAGGCCCTGGCAAGTACGGAGGCCTTGTATATTCAAAAACTGTGTCATTCATAATTTCTTTGATTTTCAATATATATTTTTTGTCTCTTAACAAAGAGTTATTGAATCTCCAGAATCCTCTACCTCGTTCTAAGTCATTAATCTTAAATTCAATATTAATTATTGAGTGATCTGTTCTATATCCTGGAATAATCTTAACATTTCCTAAAATTGACATTAACTCTTCAGATATGAGAAAATAGTCTAATCGAGCTTGTTTTGTGGGATTTCGACGAGTCCAGGTAAATTTTTTTGAAGTTGGGTTATTTACTCTCCAGGGGTCTACCAGATTGAATTTATTTTTAAGATTTTGTATTTCTATCCTATTTTTGGGGTTGTTTTCTTTGACATAATTATGGCAATCTAACATAAAATCTTGAACTACATTCCAGTCTCCACATAAAATAACAAATTCGTTACCAAATTCTTCTATAATATTTCCAACATTTGAGTAAAAATCTTGATCATCTCTATTTGGTCCATATAAATTAACCAAAGTTATATTATATTTATTATCTACTAACGTATTGGTAATAATAAAGTTTCCATTGGAATCAGATTTTGTTGAAGATATTTTAACTTCTACATTATTGTTCATAAGTATTAGTGTTCCTCTAGCATCTGTTCTACCTGCACTCATCAAAATATCATGTCCCCACAGGACATATACTGAACTCTTTTCATTCTCTGTACAATGGGTATCTTGGAGACAATAAATGGAAGATTTTAAATCTCTAAGGTAATTAAAAACATCCTTTCTTTTCTTACTATCATTTAGCCCCCTGCAGTTTACAGACGTTATACTAAAATATGACATAATATAAAGTTGTTAAGTTTGTGTTTGAACATGCTACATATACACACACAACATTCATGCTTAAAAAACCAAAAGCTTCCGGGTTGTGCATCTACTTACACCAAAACAAAAAACAAAAAACAAACAAAAATTGAAAAGTTTCAAACAAGAATGTGAGGTAGGTTTATAATAAGCTTTGAATAGCCACAAAAAACCTCTTGTGTTGCATATATACGGAAAATAGGCTAATAAGGCTACCTGTAGCACTCATCAATAATAATGATCTATCACTATGTTAACTATACTCAGTCATCCTTGGTAGGGGATCCATTTGTCTTCACTCTTTCTACGGCACTGGAGAATTACATCGTCTTTTGTTTCTATGATCCGAGTCTTCAAGTTTTTTTCCCTCCTCAGTTTGTATGCTTTGCTGGCTAGCTCGCTACGTTTTTTTTTCAGGTGATTTACGAGGTCTGTCCGAATTGCCATACCTTTCGGAAGAGTTGTAACCCTGGCGAGATGGAGGATCAGGTTTCGGTCTGCCATTTTTGCGAATTTCACAATGATTGCCTCCGGCGCACTCGGTTTATACGTATTAGATGGGTTCTTTGGAATCCTATGCGAATTCTGTATTATGATATCCTTGGCTTCCGAAACCCCAAGAGTTGACTCCAGACAATTGAGGACAACTTCAGTTGTATCTTCTTTATCCACTTTGGGTAGGCCATAAAACAGCAAGTTATATTTCCTAGAACGATTTTCTTGTTGGTCTATATATCTTTGCAGCTCTTCTACTTGATTCTCCAACTCTGTAATTTTTTCCTCTTGTGGCCCTATTTTCTCAGACTTCATCTGTTCGAGGTCAGTGATTCTCAGGTTCTGGTCATCTAGGGCTTTCTCTACTTCTGACAATTTCGTACTTACATTTGATATCTTTTCCCCTAGAGACTCGAGGTTTGCATTCATGGACGTTTCCAACTTCTTAATCAGCTTCGTAAACAGCGTTTTTAAGTCCTTGTTAGACACCTCCTCACTGTCATCTACCTCCTGTGCTGCCTTAGGACTAACGTCTTTCTCTTTTTCTTTATCGCTCTTCGTGCGTCCCATTTCGAATTTCCTCTGCCAGTTTCGAATATACTATATACATGTACCTTTTTCGCTTTGGAACCCCCAAGACCATGAATTATCACTGGAATGGCATTTATGATTGCTTAGCAAAGTTTCTGTTGAGTCCCACGCGTTTTAAACATATTTGTCATCGAAATAAACCTCACCTTTCTCCCCCCAAAAAGTTCATGCCATTTTCGGCGCGCTCCAAACCGGAAGCCAATAATTATTATTTTAGTACAGAAAATTATCACATTATTTAAATAAATTATTCATTGCAGACATCTGTGCCATGAACACCATGCATACACGCAGGGAAATCGTACCCTGGATAAGTACTCATTTATCATGTAATAGGGTACGGGTTCTGGAGAGGGAAACATAGTATTGGTTATCCTGTGCCGCATATGTATATCAGTACCTTGTGTCATTAATATGTTTTACGGTGCGACCGTTGGGGCGAGCACAGCATGTGATCAAACAATGAATTATAATAAATTAATAAAATAAAATTAACAACGTGAAATTTGAATGCCAAAAAATAAAACATACCCTTTTCCAGTAAATTTTCATTATTCATAGTTTATAAGATTTGTTATAATTTATTTATTTATATGTAGAACAATAGTTTAATATCAGATACAATGTTGTTAAATAATAAAGATTTTAATACATAAATATTCATTGCACTGCATCTCCTCTTTTAAAGTGATTGTGATTATGATTGATTGATTGATTTCCCCCTTTTTTTTTTGCAGTAGACATTTTTTCTTAAACTTACATATAAAACTTGACTCATCATAGAGCTCCCCCCATGCTAAAATTTTTTGTCAATTTATACATAGAAAATCGACTTACCATGGATTTGCCCCTCCACTTCAAAAAAAAATAATTAATGTTTAATTTCATTTTTAATTTACGCTTAAAAATATTTGCTTATCATGTTAAAAGAACATGGTGTTGTCCCCCCCCCCCCCCCCCGCATGTAGTAAATGGAAGTGAAAATAAAGAAACCATTGAACTGCTAAAGAGCTGAAGGATTAGAATTTTCATGATTTATTTTTCTTTTTGCTTGCAAAGATTTTTTGGATGAGGCTGCCATCCACCCACCCACCCCCTTTAAAAAAAGGCGCTGCTACGTATAACGTTACGTTTCAGGAAATTACCGTAATTATAGTGAATAAAATATTTGTGAGCATTCATCCAAATTAGTGCAAATTACAACTGTTTCCTGTATCTGAAGAAATGTCCTTATTCGTCAGCTGTTCTTTATCTTAGCCTTTGCAAGATTTTAAGAGGATTTTGGTCATTTCAGCAGATTTACAATAACTTCAATTAGAGTAATTTCCCCTTACCAGTGCTTATTGTGACGTCAAAGCTGACGTTGGTTAAGTGTCGTCTTACTCTTTAAAACTCCCCTGAGAAATAAAAGTATGCGAAGTATACCGTTTTATTTACTTAAAAAGCATGATGTTCTTAAAATTACACATCTTATAAGCTTTTCAAAGGTTTTACTTTGATTCTCGGGAGAACGTGATGTTGGAACGTGAGGTTGGAAACCATTGGTACTATGAATTGTGGGTCAAAATTTACTGACTCCAAAAAAATATATCGGATCAATGTGTAAACGTTTGTGACGTCACACGATTATTTTTGATTGAAAGTGTACTGAGGTGAACTTTAGAAGTAACATTGACTGTATGTCGCTTACATCGTTATTGTTTTTACTGTCTAAATTTGTCTTGCTGATTCTCGTGAGAGTGTGAAGTGATAAAAATTGCCATGATTACAGGGAACTACTGGGACGATTAAAACGATGCATTACTGGTCCGATTTACTGACGCCAAAAAAATCCGTTGAATGAATGCATGTGCAACTAGTCCGAATTTTCTATTCACACACGCCTTGCCGGTAGAGCTCGCTTCGCGCCGGCGCTGCGCGCCGGCGAGCTGCGCTCGCTATTATTTCATTATTATATCACACGACACGTTCCATGAGAATCTTTTTTGTATCTCCTCGTAATAAAGAGTCTCCTCGTAACAAAAAGTTCCAATAAAAAATATTAATTTTATAATTATTTTAAAAATGATTAAAATTTAATTGGATAGGGTTATGTGTCTAGATGGCCGAGTGGTTAGAACCGTGGCCGCTCAGTGTAAGAGGCATATAGGTTCTAGAGGTCGTGAGTTCAAAGCCCCGCCCCGGCTGAGATAGAGTTCAAATATAGTGAATTTCACTGTGCTGTATATGTATTTATTTTTATATCAGCAATTCAAGTGTATTTTCAAGATTATATAGGAAATTACATACTCTAGTGTTTTGCAAAAATGTCTGGTAAGGTACCCTAATTTTTTGCAAGAAAGCTTGTCAAACTAGTAGTAAACCATCAACAAATTCCTGAAACAGGTTATATAAAATTGAGGAACGTGTCGTATGATCTTAAATTAGCAAGAAATTCTCACTTGATAAATAACAATATATTTGAATAGGTACTTCAGCAGTTGAAGAATAAAAAATGTCTGTACAAGTCATGAGTCTTCTTGTCATAAAGTACCTTATAATTGCTCTGACGATGCTTAGGCTCCGTGTGTAAGCATTTTTATATCATTCACAGTTGGGACAAATCTTGCAGTAGTATTGCTTACATTAGCTTTACATGTGAATTAACATACTGGACGGCCCCGGGCCATACCCCGATTTATATTATTATACCTCAATATGATATGTGTCAGGGCAATAAAACTTCATATTTCCCTGTCATCGTCATATTCTTCATTATATTTAACCCCCTCGAATTTTCATTCCATGCTAATAAAAAAAATCGAGGATGAGCATACAATTGTTTTGAATCCTTTTTATATCAGAAGTTGTTATAGAAAAAAACATGAAAACATTAACTACGTTAAGCTTTACTAGAATTGAAAAACGATTACAAACCGCAGCATTATATAAATAGTGCCTGTTTGGGAGGGTAACAGTTGAAACTGACACCCCTCGAAAACCATTGTCAACCGACGCGAAGCGGAGGTTGACAATGGTTTTCGAGGGGTGTCAATTTCAACTGTTATCCTCCCAAACAGGCACTATTTATTTTGTTATACTGAATGTCTTTTTTAAAATTTTTAAGAAAATTTTACTGCTTTTATATAGGAATAACGTGAATTCTACAGCGAACCGTACGCGCATAATTTTCGCGCATGTAACATTTTTTAATGTTACCCGTTGCCAAGTGCGTTGCTAACGCTGAGGGTAATAGTAAATATTATTAACTGCGTCTTAACCAATCAGATTTCAGTATTTAACATGAAAGTATAACAATCTAAATTATCACCTGTCGTCCGGTATAATAAACAATTTATTGCATGAAGTTTCGAGAATAATGAAGATTTATTCCCTTAGAAAAATCCTATTTCCCTCGGGCGTTGCCCGCGAGATATTTGATTTTCATGGGGGAATAAATCTTCATATTTCCCTCACAATCGTGCAATAAATGTATAATGTTTTAGCAAGATTGCTCAACAAGTCCAATTTTCAAACGATTTCCATATCCCTGGTAATAATAAATAAGGCCAGCATATGTTCGTGAAACACTGATACCATGTATGGCATTTTATGGCCAAGACAAGTCTTACAAGAGTAGACTAGAGACCAGGATCAATGTCATATTAAACACTAAAAATATTGTTATGTGATGTCCAAAGGAAATTAAAAAAACAAAGCTGTAGCCCCTTAAAGTACGTTATAGCAAAATAGAACAAAATCCAAGATCAAATTATGAATTACAAATGAAGTTCAAAGAACATTGGTTTGTGACACTAAAGAATAAATCTTCTTTTTTATGAAAGCGCTACCGCCTACCGTTAAAACTTTTGTTTCAAATGAATCAGAACTGTTTGACAAGATAATTACGAACGAGCTCGATATTTCTCAACATTCTCAATATATAATTTAAAGAAAAATCTACGTCATTTGAGTGTATTACTATAGGATGATTTTACTTGGAAGAAAAAGAATGAGATGCGCGCGCGGTCGCGCCGATTACAATTAGCCCATTAAAATTCCTGAGCAGAAAAAAATAATAAGATAAATATACCCCCCCTTCCCAGCCATAACCCTTGCCTTACATGAAGGTGACATGAAATATCATTAGAATTTTTTTTTCAAATATGCAGTCAGTTTTTATTCTGTATCAGTACACATTTTTAAAAAATATTCTATAATTTTATATACATTAACATTAAATGACCATTTTAGCCACACCCTGCATTAAGAATCCCTACCCTATTCACTTTATGAGTGTTTTGGTATCTCCCTAGATTAAAATCCTATTAGGAGACCTGGGGCTCGTAACATAAAGCATGCTAAGATTTTGACTTAAGTTTATACGTAGGGTCATAAGTAGGACTTAGGCGGATCTTAGGACCTACATAAGTCCTGCTTAAGTATGTCTTATACCGTAACATAAAGCAAACTTAGCAATGTCTTAGCTAAGTCTTCCTTATGTTAAAAAGTAAAACCAATATTTTCATTTCTTTTGTCGAATTTGAATGCATTGGTAATCAAAATATTGTCATAGGTTAATATTCTGTTTATTCTTGATATCTTTGATATTAGATGGGGTAGATGTAGTCGACACAATTCAAGTTGGCATGAATATACATACATATGTACCTAATTTTAAAAAAAAAAGCTCATAGGATGGATCTTACGCAATGAATTCAGTCTATTGTTGTAACTTCTTTGTTTTGACGAATATTCACTAGTCGTTTTCGAAGGCTGCCTGTGGCGTAATATGGCGATGCCGTTAGAACTTGATAGAATAATATGCTCAGTAGTGAATTTCTTTAAATGTTTTGTTATTATCTTACCTCACAAATACGACAATTCACATACTTTGAGTATACTTTCATCGTGAAGTCAATATACATTGTAAAGAAATGAGTCAATTGTCGTATATAAAATCGCAAAGGTTTTGTCCTTTTTTAAATTTCTTAAGTTTCGCGAGTTTACATATATAGTTACTTCTTCTTAACTGACCATTACGTGTTGACAACCTATTCAGCAGCCCAGCTGCATACTATATGAAAAATGTTACAGCTCATTACGACCGTTAAATTATATACCAATTAAATCAAAACATTTATATTGGCGAACATTAAGTTATTGATTTTGTGTAAATATGCGATAAATACACTGTATTCAAATGCTGAATTGAAATAATAAACAATGGAACTTCTAAATGTATGAAAACAATACTTAAGATATACTTAAGTCACCTCTACCGGCCGCCTACGTGTTAGGTATAATCACTCTTCTAGTTACGGACTTAAGTCTAAGAATGAACATAAGTCATACTTAAGCACTGTCTTAGACTTTAGTGCCCTTTATGCTACGAGTCCCTGAAATTTTAAATTTTGATAGACGGCATTATTTTCTTTCTTTGCATGCAGACAGTTTTTATTCAGTATCAGCAGAAGTAAAGAAGATGATTTTTTAAAAACATTAATTGCATAAACACTACTACCATTTTGGCCCCGCCCTAGAGTCAGAACCCCAATCTTTAGGGGAAATTCTTAATTTTGGTAGAGGGCTTCCTAGTCTACAAAATTATGAATTCAGTTTTCCTTATAGGTGTGTTGAAGTTAGAGAAGTTATTTTCTAAATATTTAATGCATTAACACTTTACATCCATTTCGGCCCCGCCCTAGAGTCAAAACCCTTACTTCAGGGGACATTAAATTTCTAATTTTAGTAGAGGACTTCCTGGTTAATATAATCATGAAGTCAGTTTTTCTTACAGATGTGTGAGAGTAGAGAAGAAGATTTAAAAACATTATATACATTAACACTATATGGCCATATTGTCCCCCTACAGCCTTAACCCCCTAACCCAGGGGCCATGAATATCACAATTTAGGTATAGAAATTTGTAGCCATCATAACAAAACATTAAGTTTTCCCCACATGCGTGGGAGTAAATAAAAAGATTTTTTTTAGGATTTAATACAATTTCACCAAATGGCTATATTTGCCCTGCCCTAGGGCCTAAACCCCTTTTTCATAGGTCATGAATTTCACAATTTAGGTAGAAGACTTCATTTCCATGATTTAATTTTTAACAAACATATTTGGGAGTAAAGGAGAAGATTTTCTAAGATTTTAATACATTTTCACTTTACGTCCATATTGGCCCCAACCTACAGCCCGAACCCTTGACCCTGAACTATGAATTTCACAATTTTGATAGAGGGCTTTATGGACATCATAACCATGCGTTCAGTTTTTTCCTTACATGTGCGGAAGTAAAGAAGAGTCTTGAAAATTTGGCATGTTTTTGCATATTTGGCCCCGCCCGTGGCGCCCCAGGGGTGGTAGAGTCATGAATTCAACAATTTCGATTCTCCATACCATAAAGATGCTTCACTCAAAAAATGGTAACAACTGGCCTTGTAGTTTTCAAGAAGAAATTAAAATGAAAAACTGTTAACGCACAACACACGACGCACATCGCACGACGACGGACGGAGACCAATTCCATTAAAATAAAGAGTAAAATTGAAAGCCATAAAAATTATGTGGAGTTTCCTACGGACTATGAAGGCAGCGATCACTGTTATATCCGCATGAGCCACCGAAGAAGGCATTTACATGAAAGTGTTTAATAAGAATGGATTATTCCGATTGCCATAATCATCACAATTCTGCATTGGATGCATTCATTTTAACTATTTTTGTACCCTTTTCATTACTTTAAAAGTCCCACTGTTGGAAAAAAGATCATAAAGTTATAACATAACAAGAGGCCCATGGGCCACATCTCTCACCTAAGCAACAAAAGCCATAATGGAATCAGCTTCATGAAGTCATATACAAAATATCTGGACAATGTAGTAGAATAGATCCTGTATAAAAAGATTTTTCCAGATATTTTCATGTTATATATTAGCCACCTTTTGTGACAGGATGATCATATTATCATATAAACCTACATCAAACTTTGAACCCAATGAAGGGCCCCATAATTGTCCAGAGGCCGCTGTCTTAACGATTGAGATATACATGTAGCCCTATGCCAACTTGAAGATTCTTGCATATAAATCTTTCAAAAATGATAAACCAATTTTTCCTATGCAAAACTTAACCCCTTAATTTGGGCCCACCCTACCCCGGACATCATTATTTTGACAATCTTGAGTCTACACGATATGAGGTTGCTTTTACTAAAGTAACAGCTTTATTACATCCCTGCGAATGTGTTCGGAATGTTTTCTTTATCGTTGCTAAGTATGTAATAAATCCAGAGGTGCTCGAATGAAAGTTTACGAGACTTCACCGAGATTTGTTCAGTTCCTGTGAAATTTCGAGCGGAAGTATAAGTGTTCGGATAATATTCTCAAAATACGCAAGTACTGGTCGATTTTCGTGTCATATCCTACTTTGATTTATGTTAAAACATCAACATCTTTTAAAAATTTGTCTTATTTTACATTCCAGCGGTTTTTTAAATTAAACGATGATATTCAGAACAGAGTTATCGTTCGTGTTCAACCACATGTAGAGTGGTTGGTAATTAAACATTGGGTTGCTTAATAAAATCATAGCCATGTTTGATGTTTGTGGTGTGCAATACCATGTTTTTTTTAAAACAAATGATGGGTGAATGTTTTGCATAAAATCTTAGTATATCGAGCCATTTTCAAGAAACACTCTGCATAAAATCGTACAGTCTGTTTTACTATTGATGTTATTACTAGGTCAGGCGCGGATCGAAAATTAATTCTTATGGTGGATCTCTACAACGCATGTTACATGTAACTGTCGCAACAGCAGAAAAAAACTATTTTTTGTATTGTTACATTTATTTCTAGAACACATTTAATGAAGATAAAGTTTGAAATCAATAAATCTCTAGAATTCATATTTGACTACAAGTACGTAGATTCTCTAAAATAGACTATAAACACGAGGCACGATTTTTACTGCGAAACTGCAAGGGTCAAATAAAACCATGTGATCTAAAATTTAAATGACAATAACATTCGCAGGGGTGTATAAGCTCATTGGTTTTGGAGAAGAAGATTTTAAAATATTTTTCTCTATACATACCTCTAGAAAATTTGACACCACGTTGTGGCCTCACCCTACCCCAGGTGATCATGATTTTAACAAACTTGAATCTTCCCTTACCAAGTAAGCTTCCACGCAATTACTCTTTTTCGGGAAAATGGTTTTAAAGAAGATTTTAAAGGTATCCCACTTCTCAATGTTCTTGTATCAAGAATTTCTTGATAGGTATATCATTGAAATCTGTAGACAAAACACTCTTGAAAAATACAATGGTAATGGGAGGTCAGTGTTCATCCCTCTGAGTTATGTCCAATTTAATTTGACAATTTTGCATTTAATATGCGATTTCAGCCTGATTAGGATTTGTTGTTAGTATTTTTGATAAAGCAAACTTTTTCTTGAAATATTGCTTTTAATTATGCACTATGGTCACACTGAAAAGAGGGATTACGAGAAAAATTTGTACAAAAGTGCATACATTTTTGTGTGACCATTTTACACATAAAATAGACAATTTCCATAATAGATACAGTTTGATTAAAAAAACCATTTTTAACATCAAGAATTTGAGAAGATTTATGCAGTTTGCCTATATATGTATTCAGTATCATTTTGACTAGTAAAACATGGGGGTCAGTGATGTCAAATTTTAGGTACATGACTTCAAAGGTAAAACACGCAAAATATGGCTTCAAAAAATTAAGACGTTTTCTAGTTATTTTGCATGATTTTATGCTAAACGACTATCACTCTCTCAAAATTTAGTTTTGAACAAGTCACACAGGACCTATAGAAAATGTCACAAACCCATCAAATGTTAAAAATGTGAATAATGAATTAAGTATAATTAAAAGAAAAGTATACTGAAAATTCATAAAATTGCTTGTTTCTGTCATTTTCGACTAAAAAACCTTCCGCACGAGAAAACAATTCCCCTGTAAAACTTGTTTGTTTCTGAAATTCAAATGGATTTTCTTTATGAATGTTGTGTAATTATGAAATTACGATCTATCTGTGAGGTTTAAATTAATAAAATCATATTTTAGAAAAATGTAATGAAAATCTGCACAATGAAATCAAAACGTGAGGAGTAAGATACCTTTAAGGTTTTTTTGTAAATAATCCTGTTAAAAAAATTCGCCCCCCCCCCAAAAAAAAAAATAATAATAATTTGAACAAACTTGAATTTACACTACCTGAGGATGCTTCCACACAAAGTTTTCTGGCCAAATGGTTTCTGAGAAGAAGATTTTTAATTTTTTCTCTATATATTCAAATGTAAAATTTGAAAACCCATTGCGGCGACACCCTATGGGGGAACATGATTTAAACAAACTTGAATCTACATCACCTGAGGCTGCTTCAAAACAAGTTTCAGCATTTCTGGTCAATAGTTTTTGGAGGAGATCATTAATCGCATGATCATTTTAAAAACAATCTTTCAACATTTGTACGCATGCCCTCAAGTTGTTTTTGCATGTGGACAACTTGAACAAGGGTTTCCTGTGTCTTATAATTCACATTAGTAATTGGAAACAGCAATTATTATTTGCATATTGAATTGACTTTCATTGTATTATAATACAATATAAAAACAAAATTTCCTAAGAGAATTTTAAAATTTCCCTCCTAACTTAAAAAAAAAATCGAATACGATACAACGGGTCAAAACAGGAGTAACTCCAAGTGGAGCGTCTCGAAAAAAGGAAATGTTTTTTACGTGTTGAAATATACATGTACACAAATTAAGTCCAGTTTGTAATATTTTTTTTTTAAAAATATGATGTTAAATCAGAACGTATTGTAAACATTGGTTTAAAAAAGAGGCCCAGGGGCCACATCACTCACCTGAGCAACAATTGCCTTAATTATGATCAAATTAGCATCACAGTATCAAAATATTTTGACAACTAAGTAAAGTAGATCTTGCAAAAAAAAAATTGAAAATCTGCCAATTTTGATCCACCTCTTATTTTTTTGGTAAATACCAAGCCCCTTCTGTTGTTGTACCTGTAAGAAGATTTTTCTCTATTCCTAAATACCCCCCCCCCCCCCCCCCCATTTCGTGGCCCCACTTTTCTCTAGGGAATCATGGTTTCATCAAACTTAAATCTGCATAACCAGTGCTTTCACACTAAGTACTGAGTTTTGGACTTTCCCAGAATATTTTTAAAGATTTTCTCTATATATTCCTATGTAAAAATTCAAACCGCCATCACGGCCCCGCCCTACCACTAGGGACTGTGATTTTGCAAACTTGAATTTACTCTACCCGAGGATGCCTCTACACAAGTGGCCAAATAGTCTTTAAAAAGAAGATTTTTAAAGATTTTCTCTACATATTCCTATGTAAAAATTCATCCCCCATTGTGGGCTTACCCTACCCCTGGATTATTATTTAAACAAACTTGAATCTATACGATCTTGGGATGCTTCCACTCAAATTTAGACTTTCCTGGCTTGATAGTTTTGAGAAGATTTTTAAAGATTTTCTTTATATATAGAAATATATCCCCCATTGTGGCCCCGCCCTACCCCCAGGGACCATGATTTGAACAAACTTGAATCTACATTATCTGAGGATAGTTGCATGCCAATTTCAGTTTTCTTGGCCAAATAGTTTTTAAAAGATTTTTTAAAAAGATTTTCTCTATATATTCCTGTATAAAAATCTATCCCCCAATTGTGGCCCTACCCCTGGGCACAATGATTTGAACAAACTTGAAACAGTACTACCTGAGGATGCTTCCACTTTAATTTGAGCTTTTCTGGCTTAATAGTTTTTGAGAAGAAGATTTTTAAAGATTCTCTCCATATATTCCTACGTAAAACTTGATCCCTCCATTATGGCCCCACCCTATCCCCGGGGACCATGATTTGAACAAACTTGAATCTACACTATCTGAGGATGCTTCCATTTATATTTGAGCTTTCCTGTAGATTTTTAAAGATTTTCTCTATATATTCCTATGTAAAAATCCAACCCCCCCCCCATTTTGGCCCCACCATACCACCAGGGACTATGATTTCAACAAACTTGAATTAATACTACCTGAGGATGCTTCCACTTTAATTTGAGCTTTTCTTGCCTAAAAGTTTTTGAGAAGATTTCTAAAGATTTTCTCTATATATTCCTATGTAAAACTTAATCCCCCAATTGTGGCCCCACCCTACCCCCCGGGGACTATAATTTTAACAAACTTGAATCTACACTATCTGAGGACGCTTCCATTTTAATTTGAGCTTTTCTGGCCTAAAAGTTTTTGAGAAGAAGATTTTTAAAGATTTTCAGGTAGTGTAGATTCAAAGTTGTGAAAATCATGATCCCTGGGGGTAGGGTGGGCCACAATGGGGTTGGAAGTTTTACATAGGAATATATAGAGTAAATCTTTATAAATCTTCTTCTCAGAAACTAATCAACCAGGAAAGCTGAAACTTGTTGGAAGCATCCTCAGGTAGTGTAGATTCCTAGTTGTGAAAATCATGACCCTTGAGGGTAGGGTGGGGCCACAATGGGGGGTCGATGTTTTACATAGGAATATATAGAGTAAATCTTTTAGAATCTTCTTCTCAAAAACTAATCAGTCAGGAGAGCTGAAACTTTTGTGGAAACATCCTCAGGTAGTGTAAATTCCAAGTTGTGAAAATCATGACCCCGGGGGTAGGGTGGGGCCACAATGGGGGTCGAAGTTTTACATTGTAATATATAGAGTAAATATTTAAAAATCCTGCTCTTAGAAACTAATCAGCCAGGAAAGCTGAAACTTGTGTGGAAGCATCCTCAGGTAGTAGTGTAGATTCCAAGCTGTGAAAATCATGATCTCGGGGGTCAGGGTGGGGCCACAATGGGGGTCGAAGTATTACATAGGAATATATAAAGTAAATCTTTAAAAATCCTCTTCTCAGAAACTAATCAGCCAGGAAAGCTGAAACTTGTGTGGAAGCATCGTCAGGTCGTGTAGATTCCAAGTTGTGAAAATCATGATCCCTTGGGGTAGGGTGGGCCACAATGAGGGGTCGAAGTTTTACATAGGAATATATAGAGTAAATCTTGATAAATCGTCTTCCCAGAAACTAATCAGCCAAGAAAGCTGAAACTTGTTTGGAAGCATCCTCAGGTATTGTAGATTTCAAGTTGTGAAAAATATGCCCCCCCCCCCCGGGAGTAGGGTGGGACCACAATGGAGATTTGAAGTTTTACATAGGAATATATAGAGTAAATATTTAAAATTCTTCATATCAGAAACTAATCAGCCAGGAAAGCTGAAACTTGTATGGAAGTATCCTCAGGTAGTGTAGATTCAAAGTTGTGAAAATCATGATCCCTGGGGGTAGGGTGGGCCACAATGGGGTTGGAAGTTTTACATAGGAATATATAGAGTAAATTTTTATAAATCTTCTTTTCAGAAACTAATCAACCAGGAAAGCTGAAACTTGTTGGAAGCATCCTCAGGTAGTGTAGATTCCAAGTTGTGAAAATCATGACCCTTGAGGGTAGGGTGGGGCCACAATGGGGGGTCGAAGTTTTACATAGGAATATATAGAGTAAATCTTTTAGAATCTTCTTCTCAAAAACTAATCAGTCAGGAGAGCTGAAACTTTTGTGGAAGCATCCTCAGGTAGTGTAAATTCCAAGTTGTGAAAATCATGACCCCGGGGGTAGGGTGGGGCCACAATGGGGGTCGAAGTTTTACATTGTAATATATAGAGTAAATATTTAAAAATCCTGCTCTTAGAAACTAATCAGCCAGGAAAGCTGAAACTTGTGTGGAAGCATCCTCAGGTAGTAGTGTAGATTCCAAGCTGTGAAAATCATGATCTCGGGGGTCAGGGTGGGGCACAATGGGGGTCGAAGTATTACATAGGAATATATAAAGTAAATCTTTAAAAATCCTCTTCTCAGAAACTAATCAGCCAGGAAAGCTGAAACTTGTGTGGAAGCATCGTCAGGTCGTGTAGATTCCAAGTTGTGAAAATCATGATCCCTTGGGGTAGGGTGGGCCACAATGAGGGGTCGAAGTTTTACATAGGAATATATAGAGTAAATCTTGATAAATCTTCTTCCCAGAAACTAATCAGCCAAGAAAGCTGAAACTTGTTTGGAAGCATCCTCAGGTATTGTAGATTTCAAGTTGTGAAAAATATGCCCCCCCCCCCCCCCCCCGGGAGTAGGGTGGGGCCACAATGGAGTGTTGAAGTTTTGCATAGGAATATATAGAGTAAATATTTAAAATTCTTCATATCAGAAACTAATCAGCCAGGAAAGCTGAAACTTGTATGGAAGTATCCTCAGGTAGTGTAGATTCAAAGTTGGGGAAAATCATGATCCCTGTGAGTAGGGTGGGGCCACATTGGGGGGGGGGGGGTGTTAAAGTTTTACATAGGAATATAAAGAGTTAATCTTTAAAAATCTTCTCAGAAACTAATCTGCCAGGTGATTCTTTATAATTGTTAAGACTTTGGCTCCAGGACAATTCTTCGGCTTCACAAGAAGGTTCAGAGTTTGATGTAGCTTTATATCCCATATATAAACAATTTTTAAGGATCTTTTTGAGAAATGCAATACTCAACTTGTGATATGAATATAAAATCATCCTGTTAGAAAAGGGACTTATGATGATAAACATAAAAATATCCAGGGGGGAAATGGATTTTATTTATACAGGATCTACATGTAAACTGATTGACCGCGATTATTTCTTTATTTTTATTTTCGTAAATTAATCAAAATTGAAACAGAATTCGCCGATAAGTTTTGCAATTTATATTTTCCTTTCCATAAGGATTATTTATGCAAAATTACGTTAAATTTGACTCAGTAGTTCTATTAAAATGCACCCCCCTTTTTCTACAGTTTCGATGTTTTCTCCGTTTTGAATAAAGATCGGTCTGTCATTTCTGCAATTTATATTTGCCTTCTCATAAGGATGCTTTATGCCAAATTTTGTTGAAATTGGCCCAGCAGTTTAAGAGAAGAAGTTCAAAATGTAAAAAGTTAACAGACGGACAGACGGACGACGGACAAAATGAGATCAGAATAGCTCACTTGAGCTTTCAGCTCAGGTGAGCTGAAAAATCGGTTGCCTCTGATTCACAAACAGACAGAAGTCCTTCACAGTCCCGCAAACCAAAACTTATCTGTAAGAAAGCATCTCTTTCGAAATCATATTATATTCAGAGAATTCCATTCGCATTTTTTACAGTAGAAATTGATACAACCCCGGTCTTACAATAGCGAATCTTAGCCATAGCTATGAGATCGTCTCTGAGCCAATATTTCTAAATCGGATATAATTGGAAACGATCCTCTTGTGTAAAAGTCTCTTATCAACAAAAAGACAGCTTGTAGAATGAAATGTCCAATTCTAAATATTTATGGATTTCTACAAAATCCCTATTGATTTCCCAATTCGGTATACTTGGTGAAAAAAAAGGAAGTGGGTGTAGTATCAATGCTGATATTAGTGTTTTCGTTTGGTAGTGTTTATGATGTAGTAGTAAGATGAAAAGGTTTTAAATCTTACCGGTATTAAAGTCACTACATTGCTTGAAATTTTGATGTTTTTCAAACTGAAACTTGAACTTAAATGAGAAGATTTGACATACTTTTTTCCGATATTTAAATGTTAGAATCGCAGGAATTTTGTTATTTGGCTTTTACGTGATCCATTGTCTCATTTTTTTCAGTTTAAGAAATCATTCTACCAGTAAAGAGCTGCAATTTTCTGCAACATGTAATAATACCTGTTAATGAGTAATACAGCTAAGTATGTTCAAAATTAATGCTACGTTTAACGTCACGTGAACACGACTGGGTTCGTGGAAAATATGCACCCCCCCCCCCCCAATAAGTGTAATCCACACCTCCCTTCCTCTCTTCGACCTAAGTCATAAATCTTGCTATTAATATAATTTATATGACTGTATTATAATTCATCAACATGTTAAAATGTTTAAATATTTCAAATGCAAGAAAATTGAAGTCATTAGCTTCTAATAATGACTTAATGAATACCGTAGGGCTCATGCGTATTTCTTTAGATATATGTAACATCTCGTTTTGGGGGAAAGGTGGTTCTAATTTGTGAAAAAAACGTCAAAAAAGAACCCAATCTCAATCGACATAAAAATCTCAGTCATATCGCCAACTTCGACCGTATTGTGACCTACAGTGTACCAATGGTAGGTCATTTTTAACGAGTTTTCTTTTTCTGATATTGGCGTAGTGTCCCTTTTTCTTCGTATTATGAAAAATTATTAAGTAAAGACCACGATGCTTTTTCTCTCATGCAGGATGTAGAATTAAGTCGCGATTTGAATAAACCAAACCGGCGCTACTACTTCAAACCCGGATTTGTTTTTTTGTTTTTTCTCAAAACCTACGGTTGCGGACGTTGATAAACGTAAAATCAATTTTGAATTGCGTAAAGTGACACGTTAACTCAAAAATACATGTTTCACTTTTTGATTATGACAACGAAAATCAGAAGAAATATACTAAATTTCATCATACGGAAGGTTTCACGTATCATAAGTCATCATTTATCAGTTTACAAGTCAATAAAACTAATCTGGAAAATGCACACGCTAACAAACCGAGTTGTTTTGGACATTGGATTTAGTGTCACGTGATTGCGATTGTTGTCTTAAAATAGTTACAGTGGGGTTAACACACTGAGAAAAGAATTTTAACGTGAAACTATTCGATGTTTGTGGTAAGAAATATCCATTTATAGAGAGTGCATATTAATAAATTTAAAGTCCTTAAAGACATCAGGTTTCAATGAGAGTCCATTAGCTCATAATATATGCCAGGCTGCATTATTTACATTCTCCTGCACTTGCGTGGCTGTTAAGCGAACGGGAAACTCAATTTTTTGTGTTGGCCCAACACTTAATTATTTTTTCTCTTTTTGATTTATTTTACTTACCTTTGAACACTGCAATTTTTCAAAAGTTCACATTTTTAAGATAAATAAAAATGTGGAAATCGTATACAAATTCAATATTTGCTAAATCATTGGTTTGTGTGTCACCGTGTCTCTTTATTAATTTATTTCAATTAAAGCAGTATTGCGTCTTAAATTTCGTTCAAAAGATTTCAATTTTGATATACTTTTTAGGGTCTAGAACTCGAGAAAAGTATATTTAATTTAGCTATATGAGTCATGGGTATGATGCAGTACTGTAGTTGAAATAATTTATAACGGGGATTGCTGCCACATACATACATTTAGAGTAAAATAATTGTTTTAAAAAGGTAAAAGCAAGACAAAACATCAATCTATTTCTTTTTATTTAACAAATGAGTGATTTCTCCGGTCATGTATAACTAGACACTGAAGAAAAAATACGTAAAGGGAGTATATTTTTTCTGCAATGATTGCTACTGGTATGGACGTTCATAGCTTGCATGAACCATCAAGGAAAGCGTTTTACCTAATTGATATAGTAAAACAATAAAACTATTTAATGATGTGGACAAAACATCCAGTGATTCTGTCGTCAGTCCGTGGAGTCCGGTGCTTTCAGTATTGCTTCGATCGACCTCGAAGAAGTCGGTGAGGTGTTTTAACATATGTTTTATACATGTTAATGTGAACAAGTGGTTTGTTTACTGAATTCAAATGCGCTGAAAATTATTGAATTTGATAAAATTCATGATCTAGTCTTGTTAATTGTTTGTCTCTACCCGATAGTCTATTTATTGTTTATATAGGTTTTAAAAAATATTCGATAGAAGTATTTAATGTAAATATGATAAATAAAAGAAACACTGGGCACAAAAGGTTACAAGGACACACCTAAACCGAACGAACCGCGCGCGTAGGTTAAGGGTAAGTTGGGTTTTGAAAAATACCAAAACAAACCCCGATTTTATTCTCCCCCCCCCCTCCCCCGCTTATTATTCTAAAATACTGTATTGTGAAGAGATTCAAAATGTTTAAAGCATTACGGACTGTAAATCAGACGATAAAATACTAGGATTATCAGGAAAGATAACGTTTAAAGAGGTAAACTATGTTTAGTTTGAATACTCATTGTATTTGTATTAATGTAATTTTAATGTTATCGTCCTCCCTCGTAGATTTTGGTATTTTGAAGTGACGTTAAACGTAGAATTAAATGTGGGCGGCCTTACTGTACATGCACATCGTTATGTGTAATAACTTTTTGATTCCTCATGTCACAATGCATCCAAAATTTACAAACCGATTATGTTTGACAAAATTTTCGTGTTCGTAATACTAATTTAACATTAAAGAAATTAGGGTAAACTTTAAAATTACTCAGATAGTGAAATGTATGCAAACTTTAAGAGATATGTTTTTGGTGAAATACTTTCAAAAGATCACAACTGGTTTGTGTTTGTTTATTTCGATATTTGCATCAATATCCTATTTAAAAGTTGAATAATAAAAACCAGATCCAAACTATGCCAAGGTAACATTGTTTGTAAATATACTTAATATTCTTATTATTTTATTACAATACATGTTTATTTTTAAAAGGTTTTTGCACATCAAATTCCGTAGCTTAAACATATGGCAAAACCATCGACGCTTTTCAAATCTGGTAGAAATTTCACCTTTTATCACGTATAGATTGCTATCTTGTTCATCTGGATAAATTGTGTTTGTTTCTGTGATTTAGATCAGATTAGTTAGTTCAGTTAGTTAAGATTCGATCTAATCGTTCCACGGCCTCACTTCAAGTATTCATTACCTCATGCCTAGATCTTTAAGGGATCTGCCCCCTTCCTGCCTTGAAATTCAGACTAATAAAATCTCAGCTGGGATAGTGTTGTACGGTTACAAAAAAACTCCTTCAGATGGCCCTTCCCCCCCGCCAAACAAAACATTCTATCCGATACCCCTTCTCTCGCCCATCAGATGGAAAAACCTGAAACCTTCATTGTGCATTTTCTAGATATTTTAACCTTTTTAACCTGAAACTTGCTGAATGGCTTAGTGCAGTGTCAGTATCCTTTTTATATTATCCGCTATTCGATATTACTTATATTTTTCATTAAAGGGTGTTTGTGTTTGCCTATATGATTAATCATATTTCCTTAATCAAGTTCAAACGGGCAAGAAGTGACAGTATTTTAATGTTTCAGGTGATGCACGACGTAAACTACGAGTCTTTAATGTCGCAATCAATAATTAGATTCTCTCTATTTCTCTCTCTCTCAAAGCATGAATGGTATTGTCGCGTTTGCGTAGACTAATTTTGGTTTTCTTTTACACCTTTATATTGACAAATTATTTAAAGTATCCAGTACTTCGAAACGTTTCCAATCATTGTGGACTATTAAAAAAGACACACTTTTTTTTTTTACATAAGACTTATTCAATTTAAGGAAAGAATACTCAACTTAATAAAACAACAATATGTTGAACGTTAAGGTTTAATTTGTGATTTGTTCAGTTTAAAAATTCATAGAAAAGGTTTTTTGAAAAAAAAAATGCAAACTTAATTCTCGACAGTTTGTTAAAATTCTTTCAGTAGATTCTGAAGAGCTTAGCAGACGAATTTTCCCTCCGACAATTAAAAAACAGCATTTTAACCTCATCTTCGTTCCTCAGAATTACATAGTTTGGCAGATCTGTTATAAAAGCAAACTAAGTTGCAACGTTAACAATAGCAATTTGTTCTCAGCATGTTGAGAACATGTTCTTGCATCAAAAAGAAAAAAAATATATTTCAATACGACCATTGCATTTCGTTCTCCATCTGAATAATATTCCGGTAATAAATGTTTAGTATATGAATTTCGATCTGGGTTGTTTTTGTACATGTACATTGTCCATTTTCTATAGCAAGGACAAATTACGGTTAATAAGGTGGTACCAAAAAACGCATGATAATCTGATAATGACTAGCCCGAGACAGAGGAGATTCGATTTATCAACTGCTGTAGCAATTTGCTTGTAAATTTACGGAGAACGTTGGAGAAGAAAACTGTTGAGTCAGGGCAGATACAGTTTTAGATCACAATAGACGATTTGAGATCAGCAAGATAAGCATAAGCAAGATAAGCATAAGCAAAGATTACGTTTACTTAGAGACTTAACTTTCATTACGAAATTTTCAATTGGTTTACTTCAAACTTGGTTTGAAGGTTCGCTTTCGTTTTTGTGTAATAGTATTCAAATATTCTGTTGATAAAAATATAAATTATTGGTTGTCAAGCTCTTTTGAAAAAATGTTTGATTGCACAATTAATTTAAACTTTGATGGTTTGTTTCGTTTTTGGTGTCTTAGAATTCAAATATTCCAGCGATGAAAAAAAAAGAAAGGTCGTCATGCACAATTAAAAAAAACTGTTTAATTGCACGAATAAATATTAAACTTTGGATCGGAAGGTAGAAAAATTACATGTCATTTACTTTTAGAATTTTCCGAAAAAATATTTGAAACTGTAATGATCAATCAAACATATCGGATTCGCAACTGAATATGTCTTTGAGTCGGGTAATATTTAATAAGTCGGTGGAAAAGGGGGAAACAGTTTTGTCATGTGAACTTAGCTGAAATGTACATTTATATTTGACTTTACATGTACATGACAGAACATAACGTTCTTTATGTGAAAAATACCGTAAAAGTGTTTCAATGCCAAGAACTCGGTTTGTTTCGGCCTGCCTACCCCTGTAAAGCGTTTTAACAGCAACAGATATTCACAGACTTGTATTCCACAACTATATTGAAATACAAGTAGATAAAAAATTAAACGAAAAAAAATGCAAAAGCAAAATATTTTTGCAATCTAAACAGCAAGACTGACACTGAACATATTTTAAAAAATATATTTTATAAGTAATACATTACTTACTTTAATAACATATTTTTTATACAACAACAGCGTAAAACGAAAAAAAGCACTTATACCTACATATGTAAACACAATATTATGAAAAACATAAATGAAATTTACTCCAGTGTCTTTTCTGTGGGTTTGACATTAGAAAATAAATAACAGGATTTATACTGTTTCCCACGCTTAGCATTAGGTGAACGATCAAATCCGTTACGTCTGAGGTGTTGGGCACAAATCCTTGAAACAACAGAATTATGACCTTGACAGCAATAGGAACCATTGTTATAATCTGAACAAATATGACAATTCCTGATATAAGCGTCATCCTTTTCGTGATTTGTGTGCACTCGTGAGTCCGTGATTTCTTCAAGCGATGGATTTTCAGTACATGCAAAAGAGCAATAGGAATCATCGTTGCTGCGATCAAATAAGAGATGTATACGATTTCTAGCACAAGAATATCAAACTCCTCCGTGATGAAAAGTCCGCACATACCGTAGAGAATTCCAAGAAAGAAACTCAAAGCCCATACTGCCACTGAGGCGTATACAACTCGTTCTGATGTGATGGAAAAACGACTCCATAATGGGTGCACCAAAAGAGCATATCGAACGTAAGCGAATAAAACAACGTGTAGACACGAACTTTGTACAACGACCATCCCAACTCCGGCAGAAATCAACTCGAACTCGACCGGCGATGGCAAAACATCCGGCAAAAAGACATTCCACGTCAAAATGATGAATCGCACTACAATGGCGCACAGGTCAGCAATGGCCATGCATGCTATCAAAAGGTAGGTGGGAGTCTTCAAGTGTTTATCACTGAATATTGAAAAAATCGTCAGTATATTTCCAATGCACCCAGTCGCCAAAATTATAGAGGATATTAATTTCCAGGAAAACGGTACAACCGGAGCAGATCCATGAGTTTTAGCCAGATCTTCCGTCAAATTTAGAGTTGCATTTAAAAGCTGTTCCAAAGTATTATTTCTCATTGTTCTCCATCGGCGAGAGTGTGTCTGAGAATTCAGATACAATCAAATGATATTAGTGCCCTGAAAAGAAATAAAAGTAAAGTCTTTTTGGGTTTTCCATCAAGTCAAAGCGATGTACATGTCAAGTAAATTAATAGAACCTCTTAAATGGTCCCCATCAACTTCGTAATTGGATTTTTCTCGCTGCGAGCATTTTGATGAAGATGTTCTATTGAGAAAAAGATCTACCACGTGACCAGACTTGTAATGACGTACATGATTTACTTTATCCAATGCTACAGATCAGATGACTTCCGAGTGGCTGAACACTTTTTCTGTGTATGTGATTTTATGATGAGAATAATTGATAGTCATCTTTTTGCAATTATCCGCCAATCGATTTGTATCGATTGGAGAATTTCCCCTCATAGGAAGTGGCATCAAAGCCTGTGGAGGAGACTTAACGAAAAATCCCCCACCGTACGTTGATGGACAATTAATTCATCGAAAGTTACTAATATTATCCGACATGAAATAATAGTATTAAGATCATAGACAATTTCTTTAATGTCTAGCTTTGTAATTGAGCCCATTTCAATTCATATGAAAACGTTTCCCTATGCATGGAAAATTATACTTATAATCAACTTTCATGAATATTATTTAGGTTTTTTAAGTGTTTGATTTGAGATTTCGCGTCGAGTTATGACGGAGACATGTACATTCATAAATTTTTACACAATGTACGAAAGTAAAACTACCAAACTTGAATATTGTATAATATGCATAATTAACATTTAAAAAAAATGAAGTTACAAGTAACAAGTTCTAAAAGTGTTTTTTTTTTGCATATAATTATGCTTAAAGTCTGTTTTGAAGTTATCATAATAAACATTAATGTTGCATGTCCATCCAATTTCTAATATTGTAAACCAGTTTGATTGCAATTAAATTGAAGTCTCTGTTCATTACTTTTGTCGTATCAAATAATTATTTGCCGAAAATCACGATCCTGTGGAAAATGTTTCAGATAATTTTTTTTAAACAATACACAGTTATCAAAATGACATAATGTTAGAGATAATTAAGAAATAATAAAAAATGTCTTACCAGTCAAGGAACTCTTGAGACTTGACCGTTTTTATGAATCATGAATTATCATCCTCTTGCACCGTATTGAATTTTCCACCGATTGCGTTTCACAGCAATTCAATTAATTCCTTTGCGGAAGCTGATACTGTAAAAATTCTTAAAAACATCCGACAATAAATTTCTTGTAAGAGTCACTCCCGTGGATATTAAAGTTCAGTTCTCTCTCTCCGGAATACACTGTACATCTGGTTGCTGGTAGCGTATAAATAATCTCTATCGATGTGTTCTCGCTTTTCACAGGCGCGACACCTGTTGATCCGAGAAGACGAGTAATGGCCGGGAAAACTTCTTGAAGGAGTCTTTCTCCGTCTTTTGGAGTGCAGAATGAATCTCTATTATAATAACAGTAACGTTTTGGGATTTAAAAGACGACCTGATGCTGTCATGTGCAATCTTAGAAATGTTTGCAGGGAAGAAAATATCTCGCTACGTTACGGTGGCGTACACTCCAGAGCCAAAGATTAATCACGTCGTCTTCAAAATAACGTCATAAAAAGTTTTTTTTAGAAAGTCTGTTACAAAATAATGACGTAAATTGAAAGATTTCCTTTAAATGATTTTCAACATACAGTTTGATTTTGTGTTTGTCTTGGAAAAATTACACAATTTAAAATGATAATTAAAAAAACACTTTGTTTTTGATACATAACACAATATGAATACTCTGTATTTGTACATTTGCAAATATGTCATTCAATAATTCACAGTCAGGTATTAAGGTAATAATATATTCCATACTGCCGAAAAACTATTAAGTATAATTTTCTAATTATATAAGCTTATTTTATTAAGATTAGAATATACTAAAATAAGCATAAAATTCAAAACTATTATCATACATAACATAAAAATCTACGCTGAATTTAGCTCTTCATTATTAATATAATTTACAAAATGAAGATTACATTCAAAGTTTCCTTTCCTATTTTTAAATGTAACTAAACATTTTGTTTTTACAAAACTGGAACAACCATTTTTACAAAGACCAAAGAAAAAGTAAATTGATAAGTTATCTATTATTGCTTCATTTAAAGGGTTTGAAGCCGGAAAATAAATGTCTAAGAAAAATCTCAAAAAAAATAAAAATCAGTCAAAACAAGATTACATGTAATATCAAAACCAATCCTCCCTTGTGATCTAGAGCAGAAAAACAATCAACAGACTGAAGGCTAGGCCACAGATGGCGAGACCTTTGTGGGATGACAGAGAGCCTTAAGTTTACGAGGTCCTGTCCACTGTTTAGGATTAGGGGGTGAGTCTGATGATGAAATGAGCTGGGATTATTATTCCACGATTTCCATTGTAAACATCCATCTCTGTCAGCGGTATACGGACTGCAGGACCATTCACTTAGAGGGGTTATGTAAAACGGATGTAGCAGACGGGGCCAATCAAAGGACACTTCTACAGTCACAACCAGAATAGTCTGATGGATAAATTCTAGTCTATTTAGGCTGTATTAAAATTATACATGTTAAAATGATTTTTTAAACAATATGTTTACCTACCGACAATATACAATTAACGGAAAGTTCATCAAATCAAAGATAGAAAAGAGTGTTATTTTTAAAAGTAGAATTAGGGTTTTTTGTAATATAATCTCAAATAAAATTTAAGTGCAAATTAAAATGTGAACAGAATATGCCAAAGCGTCTTTAGATTCATGATTCAATTAATGAACCAATTGTGGAATGTCAGGGGATACAAGGCAATGCTGCCGTACTATAGCTGTCCATTAGTAGCTGACGACACATTTCCAAGACAGAAACAGCGTTGCCAAACAGTGCCAATGACATCAATTAATGCTTCATTGTCTGTTGTCAATATCGCGTTGATAATTTGATAATGCTCGGGGATCTATACTTGATGCACATCAACTCCAACTGGCATTAACCTGTGCTAAGTAGACAGAAGAGGGGAAAGTGATGACGTCTGTATTAAATTACTCCTGTATGACATTTGACACTGGAAAACAGATTTTGCCTTCTTCGCATTAACAATCTTAGTTAAACATTCGTCTTTTTAGTTTGAGTACTAAACCGAGGGGAAATCCCCTATTTATGGTCATGGTAAAGATTTACAACTGCTATCAAATAACAATTATAAAAACACTTTAATATATGAAATGATAGCGTTATCATTTCACTTGCAGCAGAATCAATGGTTGTTAGTTTCATACATGATCTTTTTTCAAAATACTGCTTAAAGGGCATGGTCAGAATACTGGTCAATTTTTCCCCAGATTATAATGTTTACAATGCTTCAGTAAGGCATTTTAATAGGCAACCAATATATGAGTGTCATTTGTTGAAATACCCGTTTGCTATGTAAACAAAGCATTTGTTTACATTGTAAATGCTGAAGTGAAAATTCCTATTTTTGACCTAAAATGCGTGTGATAAACGTTAAAAACTGTTTATTTATGATTGAAGAATAAGAAGATGGACAAATCAGCTTGAAAAATATTTTTACTGGTATATTGAACCTATGTAAAGCAAAACAGGGCATGAGCCCTGTTTACACGATAAAGAATTATGAGCTCTGTTTCTTGCTTATTACTTAACGACTGACTCAAATTTCATTTGATCATTCCAAATGCATTACTAAAGCATTGCAACTAAAAAAAGCATAAAGGTATTTTCAAATTGCATGATTACACAATATTTACATTCCACTGTGTTTTTCCATTAAATTCTGTGATGTTTAAATGCCACTAAATGCAACACCTATTTACTGCGTATGAATTTACAAGTAATTTACATAAGTAGTTCTCAAACAGTGATTTCTGTGTTATCGGTTAAAAGATGTACATGTGTATTTTATAAATGTTGTCAAAACACCATGTTTTATAATTATTCAACAAAAAAGTTGACTTTATTGTTAAAAGCAACATTTCAGTAGTTATTTTTCATGGATTATATTTTCATGCTCGTCGATCTCATCTCAACAGTCTCTGTGATAACCAGTTTAAACCGGTTTTACAAATCAGCTGTTCTTGCTGTTACTAATTTACTCCCTCCGTGATCTGCACTTTATATCGATTTATTTTAGTAAACAATTGATTTCTTCAGTAAGGGAATGTAAATATAAGCATTAAATGATTTATTTTTGACGTCGTCGTGTCAATAACTGCCGTCAGGTGAGCAGACAAATAATCATAACGCGCTAACGCGCGTTATTCAATTTGTCTGCTCACCTGACGGCAGTTATTGACACGACGACGTCAAAAATAAATCATTCAATGCTATAAAAAACCCTTTACTTAGTGATTACATCTTTGATATGAAAAAGGATAACAACAAAGCCCCCGACTTATTGAATTATACAAAGTACTTTGAAAAGTGCGAACGTATCTCGATGGATAAAGTTCTACTTGACCTCTGGAGAGCTCTGCCAAAATACTTACCTATGATCTGACGCCCCTTGGTCCTCTAAATCATAAGCTTATTAGACGTTTCTGTTGAAATGGAAATAACAAGCTTATCACTGGTCTAATTACACGCATACCTCTGCAAATCACAAGGCACCTGATCCCACCTCTATCTATTTGGAGGTCCGTGTTGCTCTGCTTTGAATTTGTATTTATACCCCCGCTCCGAAGGAGAGGGGGTATACTGTTTTACCCTTGTGTGTCTGTCTGTCCGTCCGTCTGTCTGTCTGTCCGTCTGTCTGTCCGTCCGTAACAAAAATTTCTGTCGCATTTATCTCAGCAACTATTTATCGCAGATGCTTGAAATTTTAACACAGTGTTTGTTAAGGCATGCCATATCGTGGAATATATTTTTGTAGCAATCGGACGTCAACTTCCTGTTAAATGACGACTTTGCTTATTTTTTAACCAAAATTTTCAAACAAATTTTCGTCAAAGATTTCTCAGCAACTGTTTATCGCAGATGCTTGAAATTTTTACACAGTAATTGTATCGGCATGCTATATCGTGGGATATATTTTTCTACCAATCAGACGTCAACTTCCTGTTTAATGACAACTTTGTTTATTTTTAGCAAAACTTTTCAAACAAATTTCTGTCAAAGAATTCTCAGCAACTGTTTATCGCAGATGCTTGAAATTTTTACACAGTATTTGTATAGGCATGCTATATCATGGGATGTATTTTTGTACCAATCGGACGTCAACTTCCTGTTAAATGACGACTTTGTTTATTTTTAGCCAAAATATTCAAACAAATTTTCCTCAAAGATTTCTCAGCAGCTATTTATCGGAGATGCTTGAAATTTTTACACAGTGTTTGTTAAGGCATGCCATATTGTGGGATATATTTTTTTACCAATCGGACGTCATCTTCCTGTTAAATGAGTACTTTGTTTATTTTAGCCAAAATTTTCAAACAAATTTTCGTCAAAGATTTCTCAGCAGCTATTTATCGCAGATGCTTGAAATTTAAACACACTATTTGTTTAGGCATACCATATTGTGGGATATATTTCTGTACCAATCGGATGCCAGCTTTCTGTTAAATGTCGACTTTGCTTATTTTGCATATTCACATCAGAGCGGGGGTATCACTAGAGAGCATTGGCTCACAGATATCTTGTTCGTTTTATGGATTTTTGAGATGGTTCACGGTTATTTATTGTCATGTTATCTTTATTGTCAATCATTTCTCACGGGATTTTTATTATGATACACAAATCCCCAACAGTTGGCCACAGTAACTGATGTTAGTTTCTGGATATCCATTTTCGTTTTTTGAAAAAGGTGTTCTTAAAACATAAATCTGATTTTATTAGTTCGATGTTGTCTATTTATTAAAATTTTCCAGAGGAATTCAAATTTTGATCCAATTGATGTATATCGATCCAATAGATAATCAAACAGTTTCATTTTGTTTTTCTATATGCAGATACCTATTTTGCAAGTTATTTCATAGCAATTCCATTGAAAATTCACGTGCAATTATAAGGTACTTGTAGTCCGAAACACCCAAGAAATTAATTATTTGAAATATTCTCTCAAATACACAAAATGATTGCTTGGTATTATGTCAAAGTTAATTTAAATCCATTATCTTATGGAAGTAATATAAATCATCTCCATCAATTCCTCAAGGCACAAAAAATTGATATTTTGATAATTTCAAAACCTTCATTCGAATGGTGGTATTTGTTTTTTGTGCAATTTAGCCTCCTATCATAAAACAATGTGTACATGTAGCTTGTTTTCCATTCAAAGTGAAAATCTGAAACTTGGATATAATTATCACAAGTGTTCAGACTTTATGCCCATCAATTTTCAAGGTCAAATATGAAATCAATGTTAATCTAAAACCTACAGTCAAATTTTAATTATTTTCATATATTTAATTATGGGAATATGATACTCATACTTTTGAAATCTATTCGAATATGAATTTGCAATTTCTTCCTAGAGACCGTCAAGTGCTGCAAATTTTGAAGCGCTATTTTTACATAATATTACATCAGAAATTAACTTAAGTTTCAGTGTCTGTAAGGTGCTGTATAAAAAGCAGCCAAACATAAATGATATTTAAAAACGTAACTCACATGTAAGTGCAAAGCAAACTCTTAATTGTCAATTATGACTTTTTTCATTTGAGGCGATGTGGGCAAAAATTGTCAGGTCAAACTTATTTCAAATTTTATATTTTAATAGATTTCATTCCAAATTATCAGACAACTAAATTAAACAATTCGAAAATTTTAGTTTATATGTTTTGTATTACCTTAGAAAAATTAAATGGCCTTTATATTTATCGGTAATCTAGCTTATTAAATCATTCTTGCAAATAACAGGTCATGTACATATCCATAACGTCAAAATAATAGGAACATCTGTACACATTTATGGTTCAATAAATTGATCTCTTCACGTTCTGTCGAAGCTTATAGTTTTTCTTTAGTAAACCATTGTGTACAATATGTTTCTTTTCTGGTGCCCTCTTTTTATCTTTCTGCAAGAAGAAATGTTGATGTTTATTGGTAAAAGGAATGAGCACACTCCTCGTACATAAAGATAAGCACTATGCTAAGGACCAATTAGTCAGCTTGTGATCAATCATTGGCGTTGAAGTTGGTGAAAAATTATTCTGAGAGAGAGAGAGAGAGAGAGAGAGAGAGAGAGAGAGAGAGAGAGAGAGAGGACAGAGAGAAAGAGACCCACTTTCTCTTAAATATTAGTTTTATAGTGTCATTTGCCACGAAATATTCACAAATAGTTTTACTTAATTATCGTTTGATTAGGACATTTAAATGTCACTATGCTTCAAGATTTCAACAAGTGTCTGTAGAGGTAGAAAAATATTTGGACAAAAATCTAATCTCAATGTACTCTACATTCTTGTATATACTGCATTTCAAGAAGTAATTATAAATTTGATAAAATATTAATTACATGAGATCAACAGTGTTTACTGAAATGTCTTAACGATATATCATATCGTTACACACACACACACACACATATATATATATATATAAATTCGACCTGCATTTGCACTATAATTTCAACCTCATGATTTGTTGTGGCGGCGACATGCTTTTGATCCCGGCGAAGTTACAGGCCGACTGAGTCTAGCGAGCTGCTGACGTAAGCATTGGCTATCACCAAGTGGCAAAATAGACAGTATTTTTAAACGAGCTCTATACACTGAAGCAGAGATTCAAAAGATTTTCTGCATTTTAACTATTCACCCATTTTGGCCCCGCCCTAATGCCTTTTGGGTCATGTATATCACAATTTTTGAAGAGGGCTTCATATACATTAATTTCTTTTTAATCTACATGTATCAACTAAGTGGCAACATTTGCCCTGACCAAGGGGTCGTGAATTTCACTATTTAGTAGAGGTCTTCATAGACATAATATTAATAAAGCATTTTTTACCGCATGAAGATTTTTAAAACGTTGATTTTTTTTTTTGCATAATTGGACCAGTCCATGAGGCTCTGAAGGGATATAAAAGTCATTATTTTCACAATTTAAATTCCTTTTATCTTAGATATGCTTCAAACAAAAATTGGTAACTATTGGCCATGTAGTTTTCAAGATTTCAAGAAAAAGTTAAAAATGTAAACACTTCTTGTTTGTAGTTTAATGTATGGAAATATTTGGTAAAACTATAGTTAGACAAAATAAATTAGAGTGTTACCATTAAACAAAAGGATTTATCTGAGGTATCCAGGCAATCTATCTTAAAATCATGGTCAGTGGTACCCATAAAGAGATCTAAATGTCAAAACAAGTTGTTACAGTACCTGAGTAAATGTACTACATTTAGGTAATTTTGGTCCAATACTTAATTAACTTGCAGTATAGAAAGCCTAAATAGATCTACCAACTTTAATCATAAATGCTATTCATTCAATATAAATTTTCGGCTTCAAATACACAACACTTCTACGATATGTATATAATGTGATGAACATTAACTTATCCATCTTGATCTTAAAAATTTACACAATTGGTCTCCCGGCTACATATACCGTTTAATTATCGTTTTCTTCGGAACCGCTTCCTTGTTTACATGATTTTCTCATATACTAATACAGGAGTATAAACTTTGTACAAATATAGGGGAGACGCCGAATGCATTTAAATTCTAACTCCTCTACAGACTTTGAAGAAGAAAATGTCTTCGAAATCGGAATTACATGAAATTGTTCAAATCGTGAGCAATGAGTTAAGCAATTGGAAGATTGGTCTAGATCAAGTATCGAACACGAACATAGTACATGTACATTCTGATAAAAACTCTCTCTAGATTAGCAGAATAAACCTGCAAAAACGAGGAGGAAAACTTGCTTATAAAACATTTTATGAAACAAATTTTTATTAGCATTATGATAATACCTTCATTAAAATATTTTTGCTTGTTATAAAAAAAATTTATGTCGATTAAGTGTTATAAACTTCCAGACTACAACTGGCATTCACGGTGTAATGAATGATCAGGTCTTAGACTATTTACATTGAGCTTCACGGGAATCTATTCCATTCCGACACTTTATAAATGAGTGTGTCAAGAACCGAACTGCTTCACAGTTGACAGCAATCATATCACCGTTTTTTTCTTGAACAAACTTATTAAAGATATGATTGATATTTCGCGATACTGACGTTGACGATACCAAACGGATTTTCATTGTTATTTTTTTTCTGCGACATTTTAGCAATGTTAACGTAAAATCTATTGTAAAAACAATCAAATTTAAGTTTAATAGATGATGAAAACCTCCATATTTTATAACTTGTGGGGATGAAAATTTTTTGTTAAGTCCATCTTGTAAAGTTTTTGGTGCTATTTTTTTCGCTGATTATTTCGGAACTGATTTGTTAGTAATTATCTTCTTTAATTCAGATACAAATATTGATTATTTTTTCATTTTAATCCAAACGTCCATCTTTAAAGCCTGTGTATTGTCCAAAGCTGTCCGGGAATTTGTCTCTTATTTGCCACACACAGCAACTGGGCACAACACGCCTATTCCCTGCACCTAATCTACCATAGTGCCACAAGATAAACTGGCGGAAGGCTGTGTGGCGATACCCCCTGTTGACATCCTGGTCCCTTGGTCCCTTGGTACTACCAGAACATCTTTTTTGTATCTCTGGGCAATGGATAGAACTGCTTCATCTAGGACCAACATGCCATAGTCCTGAAATCATTGTTACATTATTTGAACAATCAATTAATCTTTTCATGTATGGAGAAGATGTAGATGTATTCTCAAGAATATTTAGCCATTGCGTATAGTATTATGGAGACATTTTATCTATTCTTACTGGCAATAATGAAGAGCAGTTCTCTGGGATTTGCTGACAGCACACCCTCTCTATGTCAGAAGGCATCTGCTTACAATTTCCACACGTTCACCAAGATGGTGCTTCACCTGGTGGAGGATGGTACCCTTCATGCCCTGATATTTGCTCCGACGATTCATCTAGAATATCGAAAACCAACGAGGGATCCCTATCACAGAGTTTCGCAATGAGTTGACAACTCTCACCTGTTAAATTGCTAACTGTTTCCTAAATTCAAATAAAGACTTATTAATGATAGTCAATAACATAACTTCTTAATCAGGCCTAAAAAAAAAAAGTACTGTGTGTTTAGGGTAACCCGACCTAATCTACAAACATGCCCCGATCCTAATATTTTTAGATGCATGTTTTTATTCGATTGTGATTTTCATATTATTTCCATTAAAACCCATTTTATGCTCACCGAGGCGAAGTCAGGGGTTGCTTATGCTATATCGTCGGCTTCGGCGTCCGGACCTTGTTAAAGTTTTTGTTGCAGGTCCTGTATCTAAGTTACTTCTTGTCCTATCTTCATCAAACTTGCATGGATGATGCATCTGGACCTACATGTGGACTTGAAAGACGGACCTTGTTGAAGTTTTTGTTGCAGGTCCTGTATCTAAGTTACTTCTTGTCCTGTCTTCATCAAACTTGCATGGAAGATGCATCTGGACCTACTTGTGGACTTGAAAGACTTGGATGCTGAATCTGGGCCATGAATAGCGTATGCTAGAGGATAAGGCTTTTGGAGCAGGCAAAAGTTTTTGGTGCAGTTGTCCTTTGATTGCACTTTCTAAGTAACTAGTGATACTAACTTCACCAAACATGCATGAATGGTACGTCTTATGATACTGATGCACCAGACAGGCTTGAATGCTGATTCTGAGCCATAGGTTTTGGATGCTGGATGAGATTTAGTTTTTTGGCACAGGACACATGTTTTATAGATATTAACTTGCATAGTTGATTTAATTATGATTTAAATGAGTTGCAGAGGAAGCTTCAGATGCAGAGCCTCATCTCCATTATCAAGGATGCTAAAAAAATCTCCTACCTCACTCAAACCTGCTTAATAGATATGTTTGTTGTTAAAGGATACAACATGATTCCTATGATATAGTAATATATGGTACACTATTATTTTATATGATACAATATCATATCATATCTTATATTGTAAAAAGTTATGTGATACAATATGATAGTGTATCAATTATTTGTACATTATGATGTGATAATGAATCATAATATTGTTGTGTATAGTATTGTATATTATGATACAATATTGTAAAATATAATATTGTATATACTATTTTATTACATGATATTGTTTTATATGTTATTGCAATACATAATATTGTATCATATGATACAATATTATATAATGCATCATATGATACGATATTGTATAATATATAATATCATATGATACGATATTGTATTATACGATATTGGTTTATATAATATAATATCAAATGTTTTAATATTGTGATGTATTATGTGATATGATATTGTATCATATTTTAATACATTATTGTTCCATATGTTATGATGTTGTATTATGTGATCAAGTACAATAATGTATTTACATGATACAATGTCATATTTTATGCTACTATATCATATTGTACATTATTTATTACATCATTGTATTGTAGTATATGTTATATATTGTAAGTATCATAGGATGCAATATCATTTTTTATATTATTGTATTGATAAATATTGTATCTTATAATACCGTATGAAATGAACATATGATTTCATCAGTCTCCATGTATATCCAAGATCATTAACTATGATTTTCATATAATATGATAAAGGTGATCTAATAAAGGTGATGCCTCGTCTCGGTGAGCTTTGCAATCTGTGATTACCTACGTTTAAATATTTAAAATAGGATTTTATATCTGTGTTTGTGCCCTCATGCTAAAAAAGTATGATAAAAAAATCCCAACCTACCTAACCTAATTTTTTTATCAGTGTTACACTAAACACAATTTTTTATTAGGCCTAACTGAATTAAAGTGTCAAAGCATAAGGGTTATAACTGTTTGTTAATACACACCAAAATATTTTTCTTTCAGTTTATGTTCAAGAAAATTTAATTGACAAGGGAACCAAATTTGGATATGTGAATGTGTAAAATAAAGAAACGCTGTTCAAACTGGGTGTATGTAAAATCAAAATATTTTGACTTGGAGACAGTTAATTTTGAGACAGTTATTTTATGTCATACGTGTAGTTTCTGCTTTCTGGCATTTAAAGCATCCTGGAGGTCTCGAACCCTCTTGCTCGTCATTCGTTTACCTCCTCTGCCCCGGCCTCGTTTTCTTGATCCAGCAGTTTTTAGTTTTTTCTATTGGCAAGCCAATTTCAGAATTTTGTAAAGGATTTATTTGCATTACACCAAACTAACAATATTACTGCTACTGCAGTATACGTTTAAAAACATAAAAATTGCGAGCACATATGCTGGCAATACTGTAGTGTACAAATTTCATGTAAAGTGTAGGCCCAGAGTGAAATACCTGCTATATGTGCATATATTTGCCTATCACAGAAGACCGTAAAAATACATTAATTAAATCTGATTATTTTTAAGACAGGCAGCGGAAAAAATATATTAGAAAATTTCAGCGATAAAGAAATTCTAATTAATCCATTTTTAAATTTCTTTACGAGTCAATAGAAAATAATTGATTTTGCATTTTACGCATTAACCCTTGGGGGCCTCTTTTCGTTATACAGTGAATCAGAGCTTAACGTTTTCGTTATCAATCGTCAATCAAGTAATTATCGATCTATATATTCACAAGTATTAGCTTGAAACATCGTAGCTAATAACAAAAATTAACTTTCAGTAAGACTTGAGTTAAAATTCATTCAAAGTTCGGTTGCAATCGTAAGTATTGTGTATACCTCAGCATCCATATTTGATGGTTGACCTCAGTTGACTCGAATGATTGACGTCCAAAAAATGGCAAATCTGCTGCACGTCGTGATTAAAAAAACACGCTGTTGCAAGTTTAAGGTGGCTCTATACACCCACGGTTTGTTCCAATTTTCAATAGAAGACCACAAAACATATACTTATCAAATATTAAAAGGATGATAGGGATACTATAGGTATTTTAAAAGAATTTTTTTTGTCAGATAATGGATATTTCCTTCGGACACTACTTGTTTATTTCGATAAATAATACGACACAACGTGAAGGTGTCAGATAACACATTACTTGTTAAGTAATGAAATTTCAAATTAAATTAAATATATTCATTTAACAAATTTTCAAAAGAGCGGTCCCCATATGATTCGCCTCAGTTTGAATCAGCCAGTACCAGAATTGCATTTTTCCAGATTTACCTTTTTGCGTACTGCGTCGTCAAAAAGTGGTGTATAGAGCCACCTTAACTCAGTTAGGGAATTGTTCTTAAGCCGTTTTATGCCGAATGTAGAATTAAACTATTATAAAATGGAACATATATACATGAAGTTTATTTGTTTGTACCAAGATGCAGCTCATATTGCTTCAAGTAATTCATTTATTTACTGGAAAATTTTACGGGTTAATCTCGTTTTCATATGTCGTATACATCTTTGTAAAATCTTGATATCAAATTACAATGTACTTATTTCTTTCTTACGCTTAGACTGAGAGTAATTTTTGTAGCTTCTTGGGGAAAATAATTGAAAATCGTTAACTGTTCTTTGAAATCTATAATTGGCATCTGTCACGGTTGAGTTATTTATTTAGAAATACATTTAGCTAAAGGCAAATAATGATAAATAATAGATTATTCATTATATAGGTTTCTTTCTGGAAAGTAGGAAAAACCCAGCTTACTATAGTTCATGTAGTCTAGAGTAATTCATGATATTTAAACATTTAGTCAATATTTATCAGTGTATATTTATTTTGGCGAATCCTGGCTTCGTGTGATTCAACTGTAATTCGATTATTGTACTTTATTTCACCATTTCCATTCATACCAGACATGACGCATATAAATTTAGCATGACTTTGAACTTGCCCAAATAACCTTGGGTCAAGGTCTTAACATACCTTCTGGTCATAGGCAATATTTGAGTGAATTAAGATTTCAAATGTTTCTCCATAAGAAAGACATAAAATAGACATAAATTATGTACTTTTCCCGCCAGTGACCTTGAACTTACCCGAATGACCCTGGATCAAGGTCATGACACACCCTAGGCCCGAATGACCTTAGGTTAAGGTCATGACACACTCTCTGGTTATAAGCAATATTTGTGTGTAGTAAGAACTTCCAATGTCTTCCATAAGGTATGGAACGGACACGAATTTTGCTCAGACAGATGGACAGAGGGGCAGACGGACAAAGTGATTTCAATATACCACCCTTAACTTCGTTGGGGTGAGGGGGTATGATAAAGACAAATTCTAAAAATAGAATCAGACGAGCAAAGAGCAAACGTAAGATATTAGATTAATAAGTTTCTGAAAGTCACAAAAACAAATCGCCCCCAATTTGACATTTTTCAATAGTTATAAGCAATATTTGTGTGAAGTAATAACTTCCAATGTCTTCCATAAGGTATGGAACGGACACGAATTTTGCTCAGACAGATGGACAGAGGGACAGACGGACAAAGTGATTTCATTATACCACCCTTAACTTCGTTGGGGTGAAGGGGTATGATAAAGACAAATTCTAAAAATAGAATCAGACGAGCAAAGAGCAAACGTAAGATATTAGATAAATAAGTTTCTGAAAGTCACAAAAACAAATCGCCCTCAATTTGACATTTTTCAATAGTTTTTGGAAAAAAACTTAACAAATTTTTAAAATGATAAGATGCCAGTGGGTGGTTAATTACAGAATTTCAGACAATTTGGGACAATATTGTTACAATTATGGACAATCCTGCAGGTTGCCAAGTCTAGGATGACTAGAGATGGAAAATTTTAGTCTTAGAAAGTCCACTGAAAACTCGCCAAGCTTGCTTTGAGAAGTCGCTGCCTTATTGCGGCTTTAACTGGGATTGAGAAACACTATATTGCCTGTTGTATTTAGTCTAAATTGATTCTGAATCAATTTTCAGACGGATTATCTTCCTTCAGACGACGTACAACGTAACCCCCACATTAACTGGATATAAATCTCCATATGCCATACCCAACAGGGTCATTGAAAAGACATTTTACTTTTTATCACAACCAACAATATCAAAAGATTTGAAACTATCCAAGAAATGGTGTTCAAATAGACAGAAATAATTTCGGTCTTTGAATTAAAAAAGAACGTAAAATCAGTAACGTTTCTGTATTAAACAAGATTTTTTTTAAAACCACTTATGCCCCTCCTTTTGAAACATCTCTGAAGAAAACAAACGGAAACTGCAAATAATAGAATTATTCAAAATTAAACTTGACCTAGATATTATATTGATAAACCTGTATACCTAATTTTATTTCAATATGTTTATCCTCTGCGAAGAAAATGAACGGAAACTGTTTGTGGACCGACCGATTTTAAAAAATTTCATACTTTCATAGTTTTTAATACGGCATGTGACTGTCGAATTAATGTCATCCGGAAAGTGATAATTTGTTTTTAGGCAATATGGCCGACGTTCGCTCATTTATCTCGACATTTCATATTATTACGCCCCCTTTGAAGAAGGGACGGCATACTGCGTTTCAGCTGTCAGTCACTCTGCCCGTCGGTCGCTCGGTCCAACAACAGTTTCCGCGAGAAAACAATACTATAGCATCTTATAATTAAAGGGACTTGGACGCAATTTTTAAGTCAAATATTGAGTTATAAGCAAGAAACAGAGTTTGAAATTCTTCTGTGTTAACAAAGTCTAAACATTGTTATTGATTACGTATGTGTTTTATTGTTAAAAGTTTCAATCAAATGTTGCTTTAATCTGTTTATAGTATTATTTGCGAACACGTGAATCAGTTTAACGCATTTGCCACGAGTCTTTTTGTCAAAGAAAATATTAATGGTTATTCCATACTTTACATTATTCGTAAACACATACAAGACTCGTGCTTACATAACAATGAAAAATTGCTTCTTTATCTCTCTTAATTATGACTTGACTTCTAATATTCCAATTTTGGTCAATCCATCAAAATGCGCGAGTAAATTAATCTAAAATCGTGTCTTAGTCCTTTAAATAATTGTGTTATAAACACTGTGCCGGATAATTATGCCAGTGCCAAGGTGGCATTTTTGCACCCGCATAAGATGCAGTGTCGGAAAAAACCATGTATACCAAATGATAAACCATTGTCTAGAGAGTATATAACCACTTTTGTTTTTAGTGTGTTTCACCTGACAGGTGAGATATTTACCTTTGAAAATTAATATCCCATCGGAAAATGATAATTCCCATAGGAGAATTGACTCTCCTACAGGAAATATTGACAATCCTATAGGATTTTTTGAAAGTCCCGTAGGAATTATATTTCCTATAGGAGAATGGTAATTCCTGTAGGAATTTGATTCAGACATGTAGTTTTCCTATAGGATATTAAGTTTTCCTATCGGATTTTATCAAATCCTATCGGAATTTAAATTCCTATAGGGAGTTCTTGTATTCCGATAGGAAATTTCAAATTACCTATAGGAATATTGATTTTCCTATGGGAAAAATTATTTTCCTATAGGAATTTATTTTTGAAAGGTGAATATCTTACCTGACAGGTGAGATACACTGATAACAAAGGTGGTTGTGAACCCTTTAAGCAATGGTCTATCATATGGCATATTTGAATTTTTCGATACATGCAGCTTAAGCGGGTGCAAAAATGCCACCTTGGCACTGGCATAAATATCCGGCACAGTGTTAATAGTTGTCAAAATGAAGCGAAATGTTTGTACTCAGATATCAACCAAATTTGTCTTTTTAATGTTTGTAACAAGTTAACGTTTCTTAAAGGGACTTGGACACGATTTGAGATCAAAAAATTTATTTTTATTTTTTATGTATAAAATGGTTCACTGGTGCATTCTAAACGATTGACCAATTAAATGTTAAAGTCAAGTTACAAGCGAGATACAGAGGTAAGAATTGACTGTTATGTAAACAAAGCTCGAGTCTTATAATTGTCTCCAAAAAATGTGATGTAGAGAATTACCATTCCTTAGACAAAATTACATGTAAAAACAAGTAAAACTTATTCAACATCTTCATAAATACTATTATCAACAAAAGAAATATACATTTGATTAAAACTTACACCAATACAACACATGACAATATTCGAGCTTTGTTTCTAAAACAGAGAATTGAATTATGAATTTTGTATCTTGCTTATAACTTGATATTTGACTTTCAAATTTTGATATTGCATTAAAACTTCTTTATTTATCAGGATAGACACTGAAAATGGATTTTTTTTTAATTTAAAATTTCAGTAAAAGCGTGTCCAAGTCCCTTTAAAGGCATTTAGCCCAATAATTTCTATATTTTTAATTAGTAAAAAGTTATGAGTAATGTTAAAGGTCATGTAGGACGGTCCTAAAAGTGGGTAACTAAAAATTTGGAAAGAATCATAATTAACCAATCACAATTTGTCACCTATATGTGGGAAGAAAGGAAAATGGAAACACTGCGTGTAAACACAGAGAAAACGAGAAATTCATCAATTCATCACTTCCCAAAAGGATCCATGGTATATTGCAATGACTGAATGACGATTGCAAGTTTTGTTAAATTAAATATCTGTTGTCTATTATCACTCGGATTAGGAAGGCGCGAGTTTTATATGACAGGGAGATATAGTTACGTATTCCGATTTTTATTAACAAGCTTGGATTCACAACCGACACGTTTGCTAAGTTAATGACACTTGTTTTAAAATAACGAATAACTGTGTTGGCGGTGTGGTTGTAGCTACAGTGTTTATTTATCATGGCAGCATATCATTTCCTCGCGGAAAACCAATAAAGTTAACATGCTGAGGAAATTCATTAGTTTTAAAGAAAAGTTGAATGTTCAACAATTTGAATTACCAATTTGCGTATAATTTTTGTTCTTCAAGATCATTTGGCTATACATTGTTCTTCAATTACTCCTCTTTTTAAGTAAACAAGAGGCCCATGGGCCACAAATCGCTCACCTGAAACAATTTTATCTATATTATACTGTGGGATTGTGAATGTGTTCAATCTTTTTTAGAAAATTTTAAACATTATTTAGAAGAAAAAATCAGCTTTCAGGTTACATTTACCAAGAAAATTTTCATTCTAGGCATCCTTGGTACAAGCAAAGATATCCTTAATATCATTTTTCTTTGGTTAAAGTACTATATTTACACAGCAATGTGTACCGAGAAAGAGTTGAGTGTTTCTTATGCAATGTCGTCTTTAAAGCTCTTCTATGAAGCACAGAAATTTATTTCTTATAAAAATGGTGAAAATGAGATTTTTAATACTCATTGGAACATCTGGAATCCAATTTTTACTTGAAATCCATATCTCTCTCTCTCTCTCTCTCTCTCTCTCTCTCTCTCTCTCTTCCTCTCTCAAAAAAAAAAATTTGCACTTCTGAATTATTATATTTAAAGCATCATAATCATGCATGGTATGTCTGCAGAATGTGTGAAAAAAACAAATAAAAAAACAACCAAAAAAAAACAATTTTATCTTTGGCATGTTATTATTCATAGTTCTTTTACACATCAAATGAGACTGAATTTTAAGCTCTAAAATACCCATTTGCAGTAAAAAAAAAAATCCCATTTCACTGAAAAAATTGAAAAATATTCGTTAAATAATTAAAAGATGATATTAGCATCTGTTTTGTATTTCAATCATTAAATACTTCTTTATCGATTCATCAAATAAAAATATTGCAGGTGTGATGAGGACATTAGGCATGTTAGATTTTGCATTCTCATCGATCATCTGTTTTATAGACTAAACTCAAAAAACATGGAAAGTCTATATATAGTTGATAAAGTCTATCAATTATTCCTACTTTTTTTCCATAACCATTTTTTATCTTTTGTTCCTTTATCTTTCCTAACTGTGTGTTTGTGAATCAAAACTTCGTAAGAACTAAGATCCACACCTTTTTGAAGTTGTTTGAATTTATGATCTTTGATCCCGATCACTTGGATCCCGATATGTAAGTAACTGATGTTGGGATCGAAATTCAAAAAAAAAAAAAAACAAAAAAACTAGTCGATAAACATATTTCCAGATAATTTATCAATGATAAACTTATCATGGAAATTTCTTTTTTCTTTTTGAATACTTCTCTTAATAAAAATGATTTAAACAATTTAGAATCTGCACTATCTTAGAATGATTGCACAGTAATCTCACAAACTGTAGCATTGTAATTCTTAAAAAGAAGAGTTTAAAATCATTTTCCCAATATATAAGTCTATGTTAAACTTTGAACATCTTTTAGAGCCGTACGTAGTATTAGTCCGGGGATCACGGTTTTCACAATTTAGAATCTACACTATCTTAGGGTATTTGTATATTGATCTCACTAATTTTAGCACTGTAGTCCTTGAGAATAAATTTTTAAAAACATTTTCCCTCATATATTTCTGTTAAATTTGTCTTTTTTAATCAACTTTGAACCCCTCTTGGGACCCCAGTATTGACCCGGGGGATCGCGAATTTTACAATTTAGAGTCTTCACTATCTATACAAGCTTTGGTGTAAATAATGGCATATCTGGTGCAGTGGTTCTTAAGAACAAGATTTTTTAAGACACCCCCCCCCCCCCCGAATTTCGCAGTTTCGCAATTATCTCCCTTTTAAAAAGGGTTGTGCCCTTTATTTCAACAATCAAGAATACCCTTCCCATAAGGATGCTTTGTACCAAGATTGGTTAAATTTGGCTCAGTGGTTCTAGAGAAGAAGTCAAAAATGTGAAAAGTTTACAGACGGACGGACGACGGACAACAGGTGATCAGAAAAGCTCACTTGAACCTTCGGTTCAGGTGAGCTAAAAATCTATAGACGAGTTACATTACTTTTGAGGTTTTAAGATCGTCATCGGAAAACTTTTCTCATATCGGTGAAACAAAGCTTAATCAACGGTGGGTTTCCGATGTCTTTAAAATCGCATGGTCATAATTTTGGTCTACAGGTATATTTATTTATTATTCTTTTGGTCGTCGTCCATCCTGCATTAACAGTTTTACATTAACGTCTTGAAACTACAAGGCAAACTATTAACTTCTCTGGGATGAAAGGATTGTAAATTGTAAAAGTTTTGATCATACACCCCCCCCCCCCGGAATCTTATTGGCTTGGCCAAATAAGCAATATAGGGTAAAATTTTCAAAAATCTTCTCTACTTTCAATAATTTTGGAGAAAAAAAAACTATATGGATGGTATGATGTCCATGAAGCTTTTTACCTTAATTGTGAAATTCATGGACCCCTGGGCGCGGGGTTCAGGAACCCTATGTAGGGCTAATATTTATTGCCCATAGTGTAAAAATATTGAATTGTTCAGTCACACGAGTCACAGACAACCTATTTGAATTGGTCTTCGTCCGTCGTCAAGCGTTGTCTGTCGTTCGAATACAGTTTTACTTTAACATCTTGAAAAATACTATGCAAATTATTACCATTTTTGGTTTAAAGCATCTCTGGGATAAAAGGATTGTACATTGTAAAAGTTTTGAACATACTTCCCTAAATACCCTACACTAAAACATCGGCTACCATTAATTTTGGAAAAACTAAAATCCATGATTATCATGTCCATGATGTCCTCTACCTAAATTATGAAATTCCTCACCCCTGGTTCAGGAACCTTGGGTAGGGCCCATATTGCTACATAGTGTATATGTATTGAATTTCTCGGTCACGGAGTCTCTCAAACGACATTTTGCAATTGTTCTTCCGTCGTCATGAGTTGTCCGTCGTTCATTAACAATCTTACAGCTTGAAAGAGGCTTTTTATCCGTATATCGAGCCAATGTAAGATAAAACATGACACGAACCGTTTGCATAAAAAGGTATGGTGAGCTCTGTATCTTGCTTAATAACACTCTACAACTGACACTTAAATTTTATTTGATCAAATATTCATTACTAAAGCATTTTAAACAATTAAAATAGAAAAAAAATTGATCAAAATCGTGACCATACGTTATATCTAAATCAAAAGTATTTTTGATAACTCCTAAATGGGCTTCCATACGACCATGCCTCTTTCACTTGTTCTTCAATAGTATATACAAGTTCTTTCCAACTTTCTGTTAGTAAGGCGCAAAATGGCTTGAAAAATTGTCATTACAGTCTACTGATAAGCTAGCAAGAAAATACGGAAAGCAGAGAATTCAGTATTTGGAAAAAAACCACCAATGCAATAACATAATTTTGGTGCCAAGAAGAGGAAACGTAAACTTTAAGATAGGACAGCTTGTAAGTTGTATGGAACCAAAAAGGTTTGTAAATAATTTAGATCTACTCGGAAGGAGATCCACTGGCATCTGTTGTGACCAAATGCATGCAAGGTTAAAATAAATCGGTCACACACTCCCTGGATGTATCATTTTGATCATCCGCGTTTTGGCTTGGTAAGCTCTTTGTAAGCTCTTGGTAGTCTTTGACGAAAACGCGTGAGATCCTCTGTGAGGAATATAGAGGTGTACTTTTTAATTGCTTTTTTTTTGCCTATCGGGTGCGATCGAGATACATCAACTGGATACCACGTTTGTCCTTGCACAGGTCGATGACCATACCATCAATGTCAAGGGTTCTAGTAGGTACGGAACAGTTATAAAAACGTAGGAGTTACGTCTATCTTACTGTTATATGTCCACCACTCTCTCCTCAAAACACCATATTTGTTTCAGAAAATGTTATTTCAGTGTCTTCAGCCATCTTACCATCTTTATTTTATCTTTTGGTTAATCTGTTCAGCCATAATCGTAGTGAAATATTCACGGTCGTCTCGAATGTGCGAAAGAGTCTTGCTTCGCTCTTCAGCTTCATGCATTGTTTGCTAATAATGTAGCATTAACCCAATTAATGTATAAAACAGCACAATTTTAAACCCATGAACGTTCCGGGAAATTCTAATTTTTGATATGAATACATGTTAGGGGCGCCAACAACCGCATAAAAAAGTTGCACAAGGTCATGTGGCCTCGAATTAAACCTTGATAATTTTAAAGACTATTACTTGTCGTAACATAAAAACTGTTGATATGACGTATGCGTTAGTTACATCAAATCAGTTTTCCGCATTTAAAATGGAATACTACACCAAAATTTTATTTTCATATTATATTTTATTCGTTTAAGAGACATTTCTGAACATAATTCCGTTGTTCAAGGAAGAAAATATATGCTCTCAATTATTTTTGACATTATATTTTGTTTGTATTTTTACGAGGAAGTTGAAAAACTGTTTTGGTTGCAAGTAATACACTGAAGGGATGGAAATTTGGTGTTAAAAAATGCATGATAAAAATATCTAACTAATCATGTCACGATAAATTGTGTAAAAATAATTGTTAGGTGTAAACTTGAATTTGTCCATAGAATTCCAGGACAAAATTACGGAAAACTGTCAAGCAATTTTACTTTGTATAGTGAATGCCATCAACTTTCCGAAGATCCATAAAGAACATTCAAGGCATTCGTCCAATTAATATTTTAAAGGTTAAATTTCTCAAAATCAATTGTCTCCGTTTCCTAATATTTTTTTGAAATATTAATTGCTCGTAAAGACTTGTTGGAGCTCAGCTCCAATCAATCACTCCAGTTTGCGCTCTTCCTCCGTTGTTTATGCAAATTTTTCTTGTCTGGGGGCACTGCTATTGTCATTTTAAACGTTGTTACATCATATCCACAAATACATATTTTTATGCTGCTGTCTAAAGAATTTAGACGGCATTCACGAGATGCATTCACATTCTAGTCTGAAGCAAAACAATAAAATGAGAATTTCAGAAGTCATGATACAAACGAGATATAGAGCTCAGGATTCCTTTGATGTGTACATAAGGTTCAGAACATGTTTGTTTATGTTATATTTATGTACATGTATGTTACACTTGAACCATCGTATTAATCTGGCCATTCCTATGCATGATTTATCACAATATCTTAATCTGTTTGTCATGGCAAGTACATGTAAATTGCAAACAAACACGCTTACAACGTTTACGTGGTGACTTGACAATTTTCACTATGCTATTATATCAGAAAACTACAAACGAATCAATACCCGCGAAAGTGCCAGGCAACAATAAATGTACACTTCCAGTAACTTAAAGCTTGCTTAGGACATTAGGGTTGGCAAGTCCTGTACATGTAATTTTTGTAATTATCCAATTGCTGCTTTTACATCATAATAGAAGTCTCTTTACTCTTTTTTTTTACATTTTGCAAGTATACAAAATCGCACTTGAAAGTGGTAATATCACGTAGTATGCGTGTAAGTAATCAGCAACGTTCTTAACGCACAGAATAAAACGAATTTACGGAGTGTTTACTTAACTTATTATTATTTGTTAGTGAGTTCAATAAAAGGTTAAAATACAAGCAACTACACTATTCATCTTTTGAATAATTGAAAGGTACAGATATACTATATACTACATGACTGGCAAGCTTATATAGAACACCCCCACCTGATACCAAAAGAAACCTAAGGTCCATTCTGCATCTTTGGCGATGCTAAAAATAAAGATTCTAAAATAAACCCAAACTTAATTAACATTTGATTACATGGGAACTATTTAATTTTTAGAATTGTTCTGTTATAACGTTAATAACATTTCCTACTATTGTATGTAACTATGCATCACTTTTGTAAAGAATAGCATATATTTAGAAATACATTTACCATATTGTGAATGACGACTTTAGTTGCTTTAAAACTCAAAATTAAAACTGCAACAAGTTGTCACATTGCATATATTGTTTCTAAACCAGATAATTAAATTCAAATTACAATTTGAAAAATGTATGTACCAAGATTTATTAATATAATTTATATTTAACTTCTAAATAGACTAATAATTATTTGTTTTGTTTGTTTGTTGGTTTTTTTTTTTTTGGGGGGGGGGGGGGGTAGGATACATGAGTAACTAACTGTCATTGGTCGTGTGTTCCTGTACTGTGAATCATCACCTGACAATGAACACTGGACTGGATAATTATGCCAGTGCCAAGGTGGCGTTTTTGCGCCCGCTTGAGATGCAGTTTCTAAAAATTCCTTAAAATATTTTTTGTGACGTTATCTTTTGTTAAACCGTGTCCAGAAAATCTCCTTCTGTCCTGCAACCATCAAATAAGTCACCTGTAGCTGTCCAAAAAGTTTCTACTTACTGGACGTCTGCACGTGACATATTTGACTGCTAAAAATAAATGAGGTATACACAAACTCACAGAAAAAAAATTATAGGAGAGAGAAAATAAAACTAGTTTCTCCAATTACACGGGAATTTATCAGCTTTAACGTGCAAACTGCGTCATATATTCATGAGAATTGAAATTTGCAGAACCAAACACGAAGAGAAAATTCTGGCAAAATCAAATTAAAACTCTTGCATCATTTTTAAAAAACACAAATTTATTCAGTTGGAAGTGCACGATTAACGTTGTTCTTTTGTATGAAATTAGATCAGAAAAGATTTCAAAATCAAAACGGACATTCTTAAATCCATGTATTGACATTTTAATCCGACATAATCTCACCATCCTCTACCGTTGTTTGTACAAAAATGATCAATGTGGACTAATAAGACAAGTGCAAAAAACTTTTTATGTAAACATGTATTGGGACTCCCATCGTTTGATCTGTTACACCTTCACGTACAGTGCGTAATAGAATTATTGATTATGTATAGAAAACTGTCCTTATGAGTTACCTATAAAAATCGGAAAATCAGGCCATTGCTACAGTTTCTGCCTAATGTGAAAAACGACGTTTTATGATTACAAAATGCTATCCGATACCCCTGCGCGTTTGCTCCATAATACACAGAGAAAACGTAATATAAACAGGCATATTAGGCCTGCATCATTAAATATTAACTATGACGACAGGTCACAGTAGGTTACAATTGCTCGTAGACTTCTTTTGAAACTTCTTTTAAAATTTGTTGAAGATGTCTTTCGTGGTAATATTCGGACGTTTAATGTTAAGCATCCTAAACTGTAATTAAGGTGGATCTCTACACCAAATAAGTGTAGGAGATTTTTGTTGCATGCTTTTGTTACCAATACTAGGCACAGTATTCAACAATAAATAATAGACCTCAAAATACAATACACTATTTTCTAGAGAATTTTTAAAATATCAGTCTGGTTCCAGATAACCCCATATTTACCAAATTTTTAAACATTTCTGTTTTAAAATTCTTATGAAAGTGATATGTTATTAAGTTAAGAAATGAAAAACAAAAAAATCATGAATGAAGTTTGTATGATTTTTATTGGAATCCACATAAATATGAAACTAAAATATAAAAAAAATTCTTTTAAGGCAAACTGCTGGATAAAATCCCACAAAAACCTAAAAATATAAACAATATTCGTTGGTTAATGGGATGAAGAAAAGAAATTGAATGAAATTGAAAAATTAAAGGAAATACTTAATTATTGCAAAAATCTTGGTATAAAAGATCCTGTTTAAGAGTTGTCTTTCTTTATTTTACATGGTCTCAAATATCTTGGGATCAATTTTTTCATTAATAAAAATCACGAAGAAAAATTAAAAAAGGAACAAGTCTATGCTAAATATGTAGATATAAGATTAGTAGTGATTATGATAATGTTTGAAGCTGAAAAATTATATTTTTGATGAATGCATTATATATATTTAACTCTTTAAAACAAAATATTAGTAGTTAAATTGCCTTTAACTTTTTTTTATGTACAATAGCAATTAGAAAAAAAACAACCATACGCATATTAATACATACATTAGATGTCCATAGTGATACACATGCACGTGTGGAAATGAAAAACATGCTCCTTTTAAGAATTCTGTCTTTCCCTCATTTGGCTTTCAAATCCGGGCCTCCTGTGCTATTGCTACCTAGCTGTATTTATTCTAACCAAAATACATTAGTTTAATGTCAAAGTTTCATTGAAAGATTTTACTGCAAATGTTTTTTTTTTAATTTGGGAAGTTAGGATCAATTCAAGAGATCGTACTACGGTACTTTCGTTTTATATTCATCATACATATATAGTTTAAATGAAAATTTGACATCTGCTTACCTATATCGATAATCCGCCACATATGTGTGATCGTCTGTTGCAGATGACATGACAAAAATGTATTGCCAATAGCAGCAGAGCAGGGAAACTGTATATTATTTAGATTCCACGTTTTCCGTACAAAACAGCTGATAATCAATGTTAGTTAAAAGCTTTAAACAGGAAGAAAATTGACATATTTTCTAAGCGTTTTGGTGATTTTATTCCTATCTCATCTCCTTAGTTAGAAGAGTTCAATTAAACGGTGTATAGCTATTTTGTACCACGACATAATGTTATCAATCCGGAACACAATGGCGTTTCGAACGGAAGTCAGACATGTTGTGACGATGTAGCCTTCCACCTTAAAGTCAACGTTTAGAGTGAAAACCAAACCAATTATAAAACAATGTAATTTATTAGAAAACTTTCTTTAATATTACATATACACTTAAAACAATTATGTATAAGCACCCCGTCATGGCCGACATCCTGTCTGTTGCTGCACTAACCGAACGCTTTCCTTTCGGACTCCCCTTCCTCGTTGTAAAATCAAGAGATGTTGCTATTGTAGTTGTAGATTTCGTTGTTGTAAAAACGGATATGTCGTCATGAGGATGACGTATAGAACAGCGGAAGTCTGCCCCATTAAATGATAACGACATTGATTGGTTAAGAATGTTAAAGTAAGTGTCTGCGGCTTCCATGGAACACTGTAAAGCCGTGACGAGATACACACATTTCACGTACTCGTTAGTGACTCTAAATGCAAATATAAATTCATTAAACTCCTCAATTTCGAAACTCGAACTTTGTAATTGTGAATTGTTGAAGGAGACTGGATGGTCAACGATCTGCTTTAAACTTAATATATAAAAGTTTTGGCCATGACCTTAAAATTAGGTTAAATCAAAATCCAAATATTTTCAGCAACATCCTAGTCATCTTCGCTAGCCAAGGGTTTACGGTCCGCTTCTCTCCTTCAGTAGCGACGACTTTTCGACATTCAATGTCTGCACTTTGTGTTTCAAGTCAAAATCGATCTTTGACAATTTGTTCAATTTAGAAAAACAAAACCCACAAACGTACTTCGATAAGCCATCATCATCTCGTTTAGTATAACCTAAAACTTCTGTAAGTTGAGATGAGACCCCGAATGTATGTGTAAAAATTGTTCTGCGGTTTTTCACAGGCAAAACCTCATGGCAAAGCCTGCACACCGCCATTGTTGTACACAATTCTCAACCGTCAAGACTCTTTTTTCGAACATTAATATAAGAGTTCAGAAGATTTAGGTGGCAGGGGACAGTTTTTTTGATACAATTCATTGTAGCCAAGGGATGCATGTCTTCGGAACTCTGTAACTAGAATTTCCTCAGTTCCCATTCAGCACAAATACCGTTAATTCACTCTTTATAAAGCCAATAACCAATTTCTGAAGAAAATTATTAGTCAAAACCTGTAAAATTCTCTACATACTGTTTTTTTGAGATTTTGACCCTTTCATATTTTGCTAATTTTTCATGATTTTTCAGCTTTTTAGACCTCCCCCCCCCCCGCTAATTCCCTGCAGAGGGTTGGCCTTCCGTACCGCGTGCATGCTGCTCTATCACATGTCAGAAACTTACCGGTGTATAGTTTACAATGTCCCATCCACCTACTTTTCGTGTTATTTTACCTCCCGTCTGTAACTTGCAATTTCACTGTGTAAAGTCAGCACAACGGTCATAGCCGCAGGTTTCGCATTTTACTTCTGATTCTCGTGTACCTAACATAAGGGGCCTACATATTGCATATCAATTTCAACAACAGACACCCCTCTTACTAATGGTAATCATTAAAAATCATTTCATGAATTTTAGCAACACTCATAAGCCTTCAAGTACAGCAACTCTCAATTTTACAAAAATATTGACGGGTACTTTATTCGAAACTGTCCCTTGCTACCTTAGACTAGTTGTTTACACATTCTCTCTTCTCGCACGTGGTCGAACATAAAACACTTTTTGATTGTAGATCAAATGTAGATAAGTGAAGCTACGAAAGGAGAACTAAATCCGCCAAGGGTTGTAGAGGAGAGAAGCGGATCGTAAACCCTTGACTAGCGAAGATGCATCCTAGTATATCTTTATAAAGAGCTCTTTTTAGGAGGTAATTATAGCCTTAATGAAGGTCTAAATAATAAAACAATCAAAACATAATATTTTTTTCTTCTATCATACATATACATATTTTTGCATCTTCAACAAGAGTGTTGCATAAGCATAAAACACTGTGCCGGTAATTATTCCAGTGCCAAGATGACATTTTTAAACCCGTCTTAGACTAAATTTTAAAAAAAATTAATCATATGAGAGACCCCTGCTTAAATGATATTAACCACTTTACTTTTTGATGTATATCATATGTCAGGTGAGATATTTAGTTTAAAAAACATATTCCTACAGAAAAAATATTCTTTTTCCATAAGAAAATATTTTATCTATAGGATATATGGAATTTCCTACTGGAATAAAGGAACTTACTATAGGAATTCTGTTTTCAAAAGGATTTTAACAAAACTCCCATAAGGATTTTAAAAAATGCGATGGGAAATCTTTTTGTTCTATAAGAAAACTTCCTGTTGGAATTAAATTCCTGAAGGAAATACTTTTCTCCTATAGGAAATATAACTCCTATACATATGATTATTAGAAAATCCTATAGGAGTCCAATGTTTCCTGTAGGAAAATCATGTCTCCTATTGGAACTGTCATGTGAGACATTAAAAACAAAAATAGTTAAATATTCTCTTGGCAATGATGTATCATTTGGCTTAATATATGGATTTTTTTTAAAACTGCATCTTAAGCGGGTGCAAAAATGCCATTATGATATTGGGACAGGCAAAATTATCCGGCACAGAGTTATAACTAACATACTCGCATATTTGTAAATTATATTGGTCCTCCCTCTTGAGCTGGTTCACTCTGGCTTGTCTCCTCTGGTGGCAAGATTTGTACATTAGCATTTGGTGGTTGAAGCAGTTTCTGTGCTTCAAATAATCTAGAATATATAACATAATAAACATATAAGTACAAAGAATGACAACTCTGGGATAAAACGTGCTTCTATGTACATTTATATTACACTGAGTGTTATCTTTCCTAGAACTAAGTCCATAAATTATGTTCGAGGAATTTGTTTCCGGCACATTAAAAACATAGTCCCTAAGAAATGAAAAAAAACTATCAAATTGTTTTTAAGCACAATTATCAAGAAATATTTATTAAGCAATCGCAGAATTCAAAGTTTTAAATTGTCTTCACTTGTCACACCACTTGGTCCTTGCTTATTACCTTGTTATAAAAAATGATGGACAGAACATTAAATAAATGAATTAGATGGTACTGTACCCTGGTAGTATGTCCCACAGACAGGCAGGAAGACGCTGTGCAATACCTGGATGTTTTGAATTGTATTCATGTCACATCCGTTTGTAATTGTTTTGGAACAATTCTGATACTGGCTCACTAAGCTTTGAAATCAAAACCCTGATTTTGAATGAATTCGTGTAACATTTTAAAATGAGCTGCAATTTTCATGTTTACTTTTTTTATACGAAAATATTATTTACCTACTAAAATGACAAAAATATTATGGTTTTTTAAATTTCTATTAGTTATATTTTGGTTGGAAAAGTTGTTAAAAGGCCTTAATTAAAGCAAAATTAAATTATATAATTGTTGTACTATACAAAAATCTATCTGCTATATAAAGAGAAATCTTTCTTTTGAAAAATATTAAAGGTTTGTTCAAATTTTACTTATATTTTATGCAGACTTATCATACTAGCAAGTTTTTGCAGCAAGATAAAATTCTAAAAAAAATATATAGCTTTACAAATCCCTATCAAAGAATCTTGACGAATTCGTTGCGATTTTTGGTGGAGAAAAAAAATATATATCAACAAGAAATAATAAATTTCGTTGTTATGCCATACTTCGGTTTTTACCTGCATATGTTGATGAGTTCTGATTCATTATATGCTGTATAGAATCCGGCGAGGGGAGGTAACTCTCTGACGTATTGCTGTAGACGTTGGGCCGGAAGTAGACACGTTTCTGTGAAAGACTCTGGACACACACTCAGAGCAACTTGTACCAGATACAGGACTAGCAAAAGAATAAAAAAAATTATCAAAAGAACTCGGCAATGATATTTCACCTTAACCATTTATTCAACCCTGCAAAGAGAAGTATGCACATGTATGTAACGGAATACAGGAAAATAAAAACATGCCATTGGAAGACACAATGCAGGCACAAATATTTGACGGGATACAATCAATTAAATCCAGAGAGACAAAATTTCTTCTCCCCCGCAAAACTGGGCCCTTGACCGAGACAAGTATATACATTAAGCCTCCGAGGAAATATGGATTGCATGCGATTGTTGTTAGATTTAGTGTTAAGCTCACAGAGCTATGTATGTCGGCTTTATAATGCATACAGAATTGCAGCACTGTTCTATTTATTGTCAAAAACTTACTAACACAGAACATATTTTTTTTTTATCAGCAATTGAAGGGATTCTCTTCGGTGTTTAATCTGGGTCAAATTCAGTATATTTACATGTGTCAAAGCTGTATGTCCGTAGTTGTATGGGAAATTTTTTTGTTTACAGTTTCTAAAAGTTCTCAAACTAATATCCCCTATAGAAATAATATTTAGTATTCCACATTCAAGTTTGAGTATACATGTATGAAGAGTAATTGATGAAATATTTTGACTTATGTGAGAAATTTTGTTTGATTCTTTTCAACTTCTTGTCACAAATCAGATGATTTTTTTTCCAGACAAGTCTGAGTGTCATTGTCAGTCCTACAAAATACTTTTGGCTTTTGCTGTTATGTCTAATTGCAACGATATATCCCAAGGCGCGCTTGTCACACATATGACATTGTCTATTAGTACAGTTGGCTGCCACAATCCTTACGAATACAATATATCAAACTTGTCTATGATATAAAATGGAAACAAATTATACCCAGCACTTGAAAATAAAATACGTGTCCAAAATGTATATTTTCTCTTTATTACAATTAAAACTTAAGTCTAAAATGTCCATCAGAATTCATTATAAGCTATGTATGTTTAGCAAAAATCAATTTTCGATAATACTTTAAAATTATGATACAAATAGGTGTGTGCATGCCAAATACTTTGAAAGATTTTTATACAGTATTTATAAGGACTCTAATGTCCTTTTTTTATAGAGTGGGTCTGCGCTCTAAGATTTTTGTCATTGTTTTATGATGATATCAAGTATGTTGAAAAAAAGAATACGAAATATTGTCGTAATGACCCAGAAAACTTCGAGACATTAGTTTGTATCCAAAATATCGAAGACACTAGAAAAAGAAAAAAAATTAAAAAAAAAAAAACAATATGTGCCTTCGTTAATGAAATTGATTTAAGGTTTCTCCACCCTCGATGTTTTTATGGTTTAATCTGTGTAAGTTTTGTTTAAATTTGATGATTAATATGCAAACAATCAAATTGAAGTTAAATATTGGTATGTTGCAAATATTTTGTTCATGCTGTAGGAGCTAACACAGGTACTCTATCAGGACAGTTATAGCAACGACTGCTCTCTTATCAAACATCACATTTATTTTAACTAATTTCGATATAATAAAGCAATTTTTAAAAGAAATTAATCGCAATCCTTTATTTTAAGTATTTTAATATTTTAAGGCCATTTAAAATTTGCCAGTATGAAAGCTATCAGATTTACAGTGCATTTTGATACGATTTTTCAACAATGAATAAGTACAGTTTAGCAACATAAAACGTCTATAACTTTTGAAATAATGGTTCAAACTCACTGAAAATTGGTACATTTGTAATTCATTATATATCCTATCGAAATCTGCAAATAAATGTTTACCTTGCCTGGTAAAAAGTTATGAATTGTGGTCTCTGTCAAGTTTGCCTTTATACGGTTTTATAAGTTTTTCATTGAATTCAGCGATTTCAACTCAAACTACTCTCTTTGAATTGTTAAACATTGGTGTCATTCCACTTTACATAGCTTAAAATGTGTTAAACACAAGTATAAATCAAGAAATATTGGCAAAACTATGCACCACATAACACTATTATTATAACCGATAACGGTAAAATATTCCGGAATGCTCACAATGACGTCACACGACAATCGAAAGACCTTAATGTTGCATTTGTTCGGACTTGAAACAAAGTACATGTAGGCAGAGCAGTAGAAATATACAAAACTTAATATATGTTTTGCTTAAAGAATTGGGATTTAACGTTATTTTGTGTTATATGTTAGCATAACCTGTCAATTAAAAAACATATGACTATGATTTGAAATATTGCTTAATATCATGATTTCAGTAAAAGTTACTATGATTACAAACAGAAGTTTTTGTTATTTGGATAATAATTACTAACTAATGATTAGCAATAAAGTTTGGCTAAAAGACCTCTGTAATTGACTTTTTGTATGTCGTTGCTTTTGACGTGTCAAAGACAAATTGAGAGACCGAAAGTTGTATTTAAAATAAAAAATGCATAATAATAGATTTTAAAAATAGTATTTAGACTGCATACTTGACATTTGGAATATTGGTACCATAAGTGCAAGTAAGGTTCACTGTCTTCCATTACAAAATGGGGGAGAAAACCGAAGTCGTGGTGTGAAATGATATTGATTCATCTGATATAAACCTATGTTCACTGTTCCATGATCTGGCCTCTGAGAAATGAACAAAGCCATAATAAGACGTGCAATATTTTGTTTCGTATCAATTTTAATACAAACTGACATCTGCATTCATTCTTTTCTTACAATTATTGGATCTCACGTTTCGTCTCATTACTTGAACGTGCGGGGAGCTGTCTCTTAGTGTTAGACCGTATGGAGGGAATTTGAAATCTTAGATGTAGAAAGACCGTGGACAAAGGTTAACAGACTCTGTTAGACATTGCTCAGGTATCGAACAACATCATAATCTCAAGATAGATTATGTATTTCCAAGGAAAAAATTAGTTTCTTATTACATGATTTTGGCAGTAGAAAGGTAAACGATATCAGAATTATACTGTAATTGTGAGTTGCAAAGATTTCAAAAGACATTTTAAATATTCTAGTAATGTACAGTGTATTAATATATAATATCAGAAAATATTTGTAACATTAATTGCATGTGTCACTGTATACGATTACATTATTTTGGCATTTTGCACAAATACATGTAGCCTTTATTTTTTTTTATTACAAATCAATAGCCTTTATTTATATGAACATTCTTATTGATAATAAACTTTATGTTATAATAACATGCCTTTTATACAGTTTTCATCATAATTGCACCAGCTTTACGATATTTTACGAATACAAAACCTGGGTTTTTTTACATCATTATTACAAGTACATTGCCCAATTTCGTGTTTTAAAAATATATATAATTTCAGTATATTTTTCGGTAATAGCGCTTACTTTTTACGGGAATCTAAACAAATAAAGCACAACTAGCTACTAAAGACTTCTGTTATTTTTTGTCGAACAAGCGCTGACAATATCAGAATATCGGCTCGTGTTTCGCCGTTCAATGATACATTCCAGATTGCCTTTCCGTAGCAATAAATAGAAAGAAATGTGTGAAAAATGAGGTTTTATATCTTTTTCTTGCCTTTTTATTGATAGTTTTGCTGTTTCTTTTGTATAAAAACAATGAGTGGAATTAGTAGCGCCCGCGCTCAGAATGCCAAGATTTGGCCGCCATCTTATCGACTCTGTCTCGCGTGCAAATGATCGCACTTCACGGGATTGAATGATAAATTGAATTGAAAAGGCGACCAATTTTATTAGTATTCAGCGGACCAAATATAATCTTTCGATTGGAAATACCCAAGTTGTCTTTTTCATTTTCTCGGAAGCCTCGAAAAGAAGAAGAGGGGAAAAATAAGTATCGAATGAGAAAAGATCCTACAAATGGTATGCTTTATGTTATTATATCGTTTAGATGAAGAATTGTGAAAGCCTTTTGATGCAGAACTTTTTCAAATACAATGAATGGATTTAAACACATTGTAAGGATTGGAATCATATACAATAAACCAATAGCCAAAATTAGCTTTAAGAATGATTGCATTTATGACAAAATGAAAACAAAAAATATCTTTTGATACAAAATAAAGCCAACTTCATCTCAGGATCAAATTCCACACTAGTTACATGTATATCCTTTGTTTTTTAATTGTAACCACATTATTATGAATTAAATCAATTAAAATAAGTTGTTTATTAAAAGTCTGTTGCGAAAAAAAATCATAAGGAGACGAAAACCTGCATAATCGAATACCCCCTTCCCAAACCATCCTTTTAATTCACCAACTCCAATGTTTTATCAAATTATCCCCACTCCTTTATCATTGACAAATCGTTGTGAAGATTTTTGATCGTAAAATCACACTGTCTACAGTGTTATTAACCGTATGCTGTCTGGCGAATTCCTTGTTTCCATTCCACAAACGATAACATTTATTTCAACACATTGGCCGGTCTGATGAAGTGGAATCAAAATCGGAATTTTCACTTCCGCTGTGTAACGTCTGCGTGAAAGTAGATGATGCGTGCGTTGCGGGTTGGAATCCGAATGTCCGATCTAATAATGAAGCCGTATAATCAAGGAACCGCAGAATTGGTAATGATATCAAACTAATGCTTTCGATATTGTAACAAATAAGTTGGGCCTACTATATGGTAAAGAACGTTATGGCCAAGGGTCAAATTTACATAAAGGCCATTATTGTGAATATAAGATTACATTATTAGGTCGGATAACATGATTGAAGCATCTCGTCGAATGTAAACCGGTTCGATAGCTCAGTTGGTAGAGCACATAACTAGAAAAATTCAAGGGACCTGGTTTCAAATCTCGGTCTGGTCCGTCGTTATTTCTCCCATCCCGTTACAGAAAGTTTAAGTACCCTATTTGTTCGAAATAATTGTCAGAAAATTACGAAATCAGAACAGTCGCAAATTATGTTGTGCAGTGCAATAAATTTCAATGTTGCTAAATATATGACGATGTCGAAATAGTCCAGGAAGGATAAGCTTAATAAAAATTTGATAAAAAGGGATAAATAAAATTCCATCAAGAGAAATTAAATTAATTAACAATAGTACAATCCACACTTTGCAAAAGTTGTTTGTGGGGTAAACCCAAAGGTCAAAAGGGAAAAACTCAACTTTTCCCATATTTATGCTACCTAATATTTGGGCGTCCTGTGATGAAAAACTCTTTGAATTTAATTTATTCCTTCGATGTATAGGTTGTCCTATCCTTGGGCAATCAAACTACACAACGGAAACGGATTTTTAATGTCAAATGACAAAGTTACAAACCTCTAAACTACAAAGGCTATTGCGAGAAATCTACCGGGTTTTTTTTTTCACTCAAAGACGCGGCTTGGTAAGGAACATAACAACTTTTGTCAGGTGTGGATATGTCTATAAACTAGAAAAAACACCGTATTTTTAAACGGATATATCCAAAGCTGTAGAGAAGTATTATAGAAATCATTGCTTCAGTCGAATAGAATTCATATTTTATACACTGTGCTTAATGTGATGGACGTACTGAGTGATGCCGGGAATGATAGAATAATGACGTAATTGATAAAATAAAATAGTCGAAATAACTTAACAAATTCAGTAAAGATTTGGAGACACCATAAATAGATAATGAATTAAAAGGCACCGCGCTAGCTATAAAAGAGGAATAAAAGACTGGAGGGAAAGTGTTCAAATACTACCGAGCCAGCAGGTCCTAACAGATTGCAGATCAATTACTAAGGCCATCTTGCAAACATTAAAAATTGATTCCATCAGAAGCTTCCAAAAAGCTGCGCCCCCTGTATTAACTAACAGTCTATAATATAACCTAATAAAATCTCTATATTAGGCGCTTGTATTACATCGCTATTCTGGGGGTAAATGTCTTGGATTCATTTTGTCTAAATTAGATAAAGATTAGCAACAGACTGATTTACATCAAGCCATAAGTTCCCACTTTGTAATTGTCGGTGTCCATCGATTGAGCCCCAATACATCTCTAAATCTTAATTTGAAGACAGCGGGAGTCGAGCTCGACACCTAAACATCTAGGAGTTAATCAGGATTTAGCAAGGGAAACTCTTGATGGGTGAACTTTGGATAAAATAGCTCCAACTATTTATATGATTGGTTTGGTTTGTTCGGGACAACATTTCAAACAAATTATTTGTTGAAATTATCTGTGTGTGAAATTACATCCCCCCCCTCCCCCTTCCCTACATGTGTGCATCTCAATTTAAATATTTGCACCCGATGTGAAAAAAGTGGTAAGTGTTAACTTTACTTCTCTCAAATTCACAAATAGAAGTATATAATATAATGTATTTATTAACAAGTCTCAGAACGTCATAAATTGATTTTAGATTGCGTAGTACATTTCTTATATCCATAATAAAAGTAATACGGCTCCCAGTAAATTAACAAAAAATAAATTTCGGAAGTTTTCTTTAATACTAATGCACCATGCAATAGAAAAGAGTAGAACATGATAGTGAAGTGTCATTCGGCTGAAAACGTGTAACATGTATTTCACCTCTATTTACTACACCGATTTAATCTTTCTCCACAGGATCCATAAAGAGTGATATTAAATACCAATAAAAAAAATCAATTTTTTTAAAAACACGTTTTCATAGGATAAATACATGTAATGGATAATGTTGTCCATTATTCATATGTGTGTTTACTCTTCACAAATGGATTAAGGTTTTTGAGTACTGGATACCTTTTTTATTTCTATTCAAAGATAAAATAAATCACTATAAAAGACACTTCTGCTTTCACCTGTACATGTTTACGTAAGTCATTGATGATAGGAAATTGTTTGAATATTTCATTGTCAATTGGTCAAATATATTAAAGAGGGGGGTCACTTTTACACATGAATATCATTTTACCAACAAATTTGAACCATAAAACTGAAATAAATGCATTTTCGGAATTATAGCATAGAAGGCAAAATATGACCAAAAAAGATGTTGTTTAGCACAAATACTATACCTGTTATGTTGCGGACTCTAAAATAATGGTCATCGACACGTATTTAGCTTACGGAAGTTATTTTTATCATCATTCATTGTTTTTAAAACTAAACATTATAATATACATTCTAATCACGCGTCTTTCTCATTCAAATGTCGTTTTTTGATAAGGACCTGTACACGTCAAAAACCAATAATTACACAACATTCCCTAGATCCCTTGGTATTTTGTTATAAATAAGGGCATATCCTATTCTCCCAAACAGGCACTGTTCGCCTTAACATAACGTAACTTTATTATTTCTCACATTTCTAGATATAATGAACAGAATTCTGATAGAATATAAATATACACATAAAACGTCCTTTAATTGTCACCTACCACGAGAAAAAAAAGGTCATTAAAAAACATTCTATTTATAAAACGTACTATCTTATCTACCCTCATGAACAATAGATTGTACGAAATTATTAATTCATCTTATATAAAGTGAAGAATAAGATCATTATTAGACTACGGTGTATGCCACAATTATCATAGAAAAAGTTCAATATATGGCAAAATGGACAAGCGCTGTTAACACATGAGATGCTACCAGTTCATCTGTTAAGTAAAGAATAAAATTATTTATATTGTATATGCAACAATAATCATAGAAAAGGTTCAATATATATAACAAAATTGGCAAGAGCTGTTACCACATGAGATGCTACCAAATATATAACTCTAAAGTGAATTAAAAGCAACAAAATGTCACTTGCAACTGCATACTGCAATTAACAATTTATGATCGGTGAACCCAAATGCGTCTACACTGTTGTATTGCTGAATAAATCCAAACAAATTTGATAACTGTTAAAAAGGGTATATGTAATTTGACTGAATCTATTCTATCGTCCTTTTCGTCTGTTTCATCGATGTCTTTAATTCAATATCTTAAGATACAAAAGACTCCAATTTCCGGCTAATCATTTTGAAGACATAACGAAAGGAAGTATTGATTTTTAATCCAGTTGCAGATTCTTTTTGTATGGATCTTTTACCAAATTCTTTATCTAATTTGGCGCCATGAACTTTATCAAACCTCTTGGTCAGATTGATATGCACACGAGATCTGTGACATGAATTCCGTACAAGTCTGTCTCAGAGAGAGAGAGAGAGAGAGAGAGAGAGAGAGAGAGAGAGAGAGAGAGAGAGAGAGAGAGAGAGAGACAGTTGCCAATATACAGCTTTATAAAGTAATGCTGGAATTATACTACGGACTCTTTGAAGAATTCACACAGCAACAATAACAATGGAAATTTCACACATTTTCTTGGCGTTATTTTTTCACAATGAATCATATTAACAACTTGTGAAAATTAAGACAGGTGAGCCTATACATGTAGCTATCCGGCTCCGTTAATGAACCTTGCAGTCTAACCGACAAAATGTTGAACTTTCTACGTATTCTTATATAAGATTTACATGGCCCTTGTGGACAAATGACTATGGCAGTACAAAAACCAATTATTTTCAACCAAGGATACTTGTCAAACTCGAAACTACCAATTACAATACAAATGTTGCTTCATTTTGCCAGCAGTACGTTATATAGGCCTCGTTATAAAATTCAAATGAGCTGTTTTTGCAAGAATTTTTAACAAACCTGTTTCAAATTCCTAATCGACATGTTGTACAAAAATAAGAAATTTTTGAAATATATACAATATATTTTCCATTTGAATTCGAAGAATAAAGCAATAAAATTGATAAGGTCATCAACTTACCTGGCAAAATAAGAAGAGATACAGAAAGAGTAGGGGGCGAATGTCCTCGGTACCCCATCAGAGAACGTGTCCCCAAAGGAATCCACCGCACCAACGATCAGATAGCGTGTCTCCCGACGTCGGAACAGCCAAATTTCCAGAAAATTATCAATCAGCGTTATATTAGAAGCGCCGCGGCAGTGTTCCGTTCCATGGTAAATGGATATCAGATCTTCCTTTTCAATTCCCCAAATACCTAATATCAGTAGATTTTATGTGTCGATTCTTCATATACACAAAAAAAAAGTTCATGATCAAAAGTTCAAACATGAAATAGCCTTCCCTTTATACCCGCATGGCCAGACCCGCGAGGATACGGAATGGTTAAAACCACAAGTCCTTATAAAGAAAACGGTGCACTTAGACATAAGTTATCGGTGCGCATTTTTTTGGTGTGGTATTCACTTAATTTCCAAAAGTAGAATCGAAAGTACGGCCCAAGACTATCGTAACTATGACACAGAAACGTTGTGGAACTCGCACATAAAGCTTCTCCAAAGTGTTGAATCGGAAAGCAATAAATACATCACTGCCTTGTATTTATAATACATCACATCGCCAATGTAGCGTCCGGCTTCTACATCCACCATTTACTGGACCAAGAGTCTGAAATAGGTAGCATTAATTGCATTTCCCGACATCTGGCTTGTCGGGAACGGTCCCTGGGAAATCGCTTGTATGTTTAACTTGTCAATAACTGTTATTAGAAAAGTACCCAAGCAAACAGAATTTCAGATAATACGAGGTACACCGGACCGACAATAAGAGATAGGGAAGGAAGCATTGGTAGAAATTATAAGAGAAGTGTTCAATATTGATAAAATAATTACTAGGTCTGATGTTTGGCCCCAGAATGGGTACAAGTGCATGTACTAAATGTGTACGCGTTTTTTCTGATTTATACATGAAACAACAAATGTACATGTACAGGTATAGGTTCGTGTAATTTTAGGTTATAAGATTAAGTAGACACAAAACGCGCGATTACAGTCTATCTTTTTTGCACTAAAATTCTGGTTTGTACATACTAGTACTACCTTGCTTTGGACAATTAGATGCTGAATAAGTTGCGCCTCCTGTCCTCTGTATGTATGTCAGCAACAAGACGTCATAGACTTTAAAGGGGCACGGTCACGATTTTGGTCAAATTTTATTTTTCTATTTACAATGCTTTATGAATGCATTTCTAATGATCAAATGAAATTTGTGTGCCCGTCGTTGAGTTTTAAGCAAGATACAGGGTTCACAATTCTTCGTCATGTAAACAAGGCTCGTGCCCAGTTTTTGTTTACACAGGCTCAATATACCAGTAAAAATCTTTTTCAAGATGATTTGTCTATATTCTTATTCATTTTAAGCATAAAAATACAGTTCCTAACGATTAACACCTTCATTTTAGGTCTAAAACTGGAGTTTTCCCTTCAACATTCAAAATGTAAACAAAAGCTTTGTTTACATAGCGAGGAATTGTAAGCTCTTTAACTCGCTTATAACTCAACAAATGACACTCAAATTTTGGTTGCCTAGCGAAAATACCTTACTGAAGCATTATAAACATTAAAATCGAAAAAATAATTTTTGACCAAAATCGTGACCATGCCCCTTTACATGATAACGCACAGTGTGTATGCGTAGGATAGAAGGAACACTTTGTTTTTTGAAATGATTAAGAAGCTGCGGACAATTTAATTTGTTAACTCAAGTTATTCTAAAAGTTGGTTCACAAGTCCAGTAGCATGTTGGGACAGTTTATTTTGCTAAGTAACATGTATTCTTAAAGGAGGTTTACAAGTCATGTGCCGATCCAGAAATTGTTTCCTGAGGGAGTGGGTCCAATGGATATTTAACACTGCTAAAGGGGGTCCGCGGCATCTTCTTAGTAATGTGGCCATGTAAAAAGAAATTTGAATTTTCGGGGGGGGGGGGGTGTTGGACCCCCCCTTCCCCTAGATCCACACATGCAAGTCTACTACTTGACATGTAGCATGTTGGAGATGAAAAGTGTAGAACATTAAGATGATTGATCTTGATCTGGGAGTTTCTACATGTACATCTTTGATTATGAAAGTGTATGAAATTTAAAGGGACTTGAGACGATTTGAGATCAAAAATTATATTTTCATTTTTTATGTATAAAATGGTTTACTGGTGCATTTTAAATGATTGACCAAAATATTGAATGTTAAAGTCAAGTTACAAGCGAGATACGGACTTTACAATTGGTTGTTATGTAAACAAAGCTCGAGTCTTATAGTTGTTTACAAAAAATGTAATGTAGAGAATTACCATTTCTTAGACAAAATGACATGTAAAAAACATTTTAAACTTGTTCAATATCTTCTTAAATACTATCATGAACAAAAGAAAGATACATTTGATTGAAAGTTACACAAATACAATACATGTGTAAAAATGAAAATATTCGAGCTTTGTTTACAAAACAAAGAATTACGAACCCTGTATCTTGCTTATGGCTTGATATTTGACTATCAAATTTTGACATTGCATTATAAACTTCTATATTTATCAGTATAAACATTGAAAATGGAAAAATAAAATTTGAAAATTGTAAGTCAAATCGTGTCCAAGTCCCTTAAAACTATTATTATTTATTTTAACAAAAATTAAGCCAGTACATATATAGAACATTATTGTTGATATTGTTGATAGAGGAACATCATTTTCATAATATATAAAAGATTTAAAAATTTTAAACATATTTGACCATAAAATGGATTAATTTTTTTTTTAATTCTTTGAAAGGTAAAAATATGGAAATACCAGGACTAACAGGTAAGAAGCTGACACTAAAACCCCTTGTACTACGTTGTTAGACAGCAAAATTGAGAATAGATAGATCTATTAAGTTATAATTAAACTAATTGTTTAATTCGACGAAAAGTACGTCACGATCGGGCGGTGGTTCCTTACCTTCTTTGTTATTTGCGTCTCTGAGTTTATATAATTATTGCAAGCTGTTGCAAACAGTATAATACACATTAAATTTACTTCTCTCAATAAAGTCACAATTACTACACATGCGAGGTCGTACCTCAATCCTATCGTCTCGTTTAATGCGCTTTTTATAAGTTATTAGTCCTCTACCGGTTTTCACCGGAGGGGACTATAGCTTTCCTCTGCGTCCGTCCGTCCGTCCGTCTGTCTGTCTGTCTGTCCGTCCGTCCGTCCGTCCGTCCGTCTGTCTGTCTGTCCGTTCTTCTGTCTGTCCCACTTCAGTTTTCCACCCTTTTTTTCTTTATGCGTTAGAGGAATAATATGAAATTTGCTGAACAGCTTCAAAATGTCAAACTACAGATCAAGTTTACACTTTTGTAGCGTCTGGTTGACATATTTTTGAGAAAATTAATTTTTTATATTCCAATTTTTTAACGTTCGGGTTCGTTATTTGGCTCGGTGTGTATCAAATAAACGAGGAATGTATGTTGTCAGTAATAATATCGTGCATTTCTTGGACCACTCCTTTTACTGTTTCTAACAAACAAATAAGTTCTGTAAAATAGTGTCAAGCATTGTGTTGTAAATTTAATCGACAGGGTTTTATGTATTATTACAATCGGGTTCGTTATCGGGTTAGTCTGTTGAGACGGTAAGAAATGATATTCTGCATAACAGTGCATTGTTTTCACAAATTTCTACAAACCGGTAAGGGACGTTTATTGCTTATGCAATACTCTCAGAATGCTTGTTCTTAAAGTACTGAATGCATCTCTTTTCAATTACTGATTCGCGCGCTCAAGCTTGTTTTTATTGTGGTTACGCTTTATGTTTTCAAAATATTGCGGAAATCATGGAAAATCAAACGACGAAATATTCACTTGAGGCAACATTGAAAATTCCATAATTTGGAATATGAATATGAAGGATTGCGAGTTTTGCAAAGATTACGTCATCAAATGAATTTGGGATCACTTATTCGCTGAAATCTGCTCCAAAACCTAGCAAATCGTAAAAGCAATATGCAAAATATTATTAGTTCCAACTCGAAAATTCAAAACAATCTGTCAAAAAAGCACGTCAACAGCGTTCCCAAACCACCCTCACGCTATACGTTCCCCTGACAAATGGGACCGTACTACTGTATTAATTGCTGACAGGAAGTCTGTGGTGAGGGTTCTATAATTACTTAGTTCTGTGCATTATCCAGTCTAACCCAGTGTCAGCATCTTGTGTATTCGGAATTCTGGCACATTTTGATGAGTGGTCCTGGGTTTTTTTTTTTCATAAAGCGGTGGATCTAATGATATGGGTACGACATATGCATCTAGAAATTCAAGACTTAATTGTACAAAACACTTTCTACGGATTCATTATTAATGCTTCCATTAAAGTGTTATAAATTGCCATTGTAATATGACTTATTTATGGGATGAGAATAGACTGACATATTTTGTAAAATGATACGTGATAATTATCACAAATATTATAAATTGTGCCATTTCAATTACAATAAACTATCTTTATTAATATGCCACATGATTACTATTTTTTATACATATTACAAAATGGTAACATCAAACAACAAAATGAAACAACAGCATGCAAATACAAAACAAAGGTAACGAAACAAATTAATTGAAAGAAAGCACTTATATGATATGACCTTCAAATGAACATTAATACATGTATCATTGATATTGACAAAGGATCCACAACAGTTTTACCAATGTATTCTTACAAATACTGTAAAACACTTTGAAAAGGTGTACCTCATTGCATTATACGCAAGTCTTCGGATTGTACTTTAAAATTTACCTTAAACGAAAATAAATAAATCTTAAGGCTATACCACAGACATTTATCCAAGCAATGACGAACTTTTTTAACCAATAGAAATAAAGATATTAGATAGAAGAAGGTCATAAATGTATGAATAATCTGGAGTAGGCCAGGTTAGATAAAGTACATTGTCAAAAAATTGAATTTTAGATTTGGTTAAAAGATTGAACCAAAAATAACATTAAATTCATTCATAACAACACTGTATATGATGTAACATTCTCAAGCTTCTAAGCTGTTATAGAACGAGGATTGTTGAACATTGGAAAACCAATGTTCAACATCTAGCGATAAGTTTAACTTTTATCTTTGTCTTGGAGTTTTCATTTAGTGTAGGCATAAGTGAGTACAATGGCGCTATTAACGCGTCAATTTAAATTTAATAAATTGCAATTGTAATAGGACTAACAGCATGAGAGTAAAATAAGAAATTTTTGGTGCAATGAAATATTGGCATTATCTCAAGAATCGCCAAAAAGTTGTATGACTATTCGTTAAAAGGGTGACATGATATTAATAATTTGAAAGAAACTTATTTAGTATTTTACAACTTAATGCTTAAAAAAAAAGCTTCATCACTAAATATTCCCCCCCCTCTCTCTCTCTCTCTCTCTCTTTCTCTCACTCTCTCTCTCATTTCAATCCATACACCTGTGTTTTTATTTACAGCGATTCGCTCCATTTATTGTCATACAGTTCGAAAGCTGAGTCATTCACTCACACCTTCTTAGACATCTCATGATTTACGGCTCGTGGTTTTAAATACGAAAAATATTACAACAGATAAACATGTCAGATCCTAAAAAGAAACACATTGAATCAGTTTTGCTACTGTATAAATTGTCCTGGTCACGTTCATTCTTTGGAAGTTTTAAACTGATCACAAAATTTGAATTTGTGCAATAGATAGCTATCCCTTGCAATTGAAGTAATGGTCCTGAACATGTATGATTATAACTAATAAGATTGGTTAATTAACAAACTAATATTTGTACAATGTACTTCATCAGCTAGATGAAAATTAGCAATCATTTTCTTAAAATATGACTGATTACTTTTTATCCTCCTTGCTTTAAAAAATTATTTTTGGGTGAATTTATCACCAATTGACTGCTAATATTCATGATATAAGAATTCAAGATATAGGTAAAATTGGGCGTTCCGATGGCAAAGGCGTAAATCAAGGTACAAATATCTGCAAAACCTCATGTCACGTCTGAAATTTTCCCTTATTCCCCCACCCACATTTTGTTTGACCCTGATTGACCCGTGTGTGGCGAGCTACTGATGACGAATCCCATGGGGTTTCAACAGACTGTCCCTATAAAGTATTTCGCTCTGTGTCCTGTGGTCGCTAAATGTCATCGTTGATTGTCGACCCAACACTTAATATGGCTGACGAATCGACAAATATAAACGTCTGGGGCTTATCTGTCTTTTAGAGGAAGACAATTGATTTTGATCCGTCTGCCTGTTTGTGTCTCTATTTGTGTCTCTTTCTGCAACGTAAATGTTTTCTGTAGAACTGTAGCTCTTTCAGACCTGGAGCTACAGACCTGCAGCTAAAAATAAAAGAGAAAGGCCATGGACAAAGGACTTAGGTAAAGGTCAGTGAAGGGTCAATGTCTTTAATGGAGGATGTGCTTCTATTGGATATAGTCATCGTATGAAACAGTGTTATACAAATATTATTATCGCGTATTGGCATGCAGCCAAATACTTGTACAGTACACGTGTAGAGGCTGGGTGGTCAACAACTTAACAATCAGGCATACCTTTATTTTTTTATTGATGTTTTAAGCTTTAAACTTTTATTTTGTTGAGAAATATACTATATCTTTTACAGTTAAAATTTCCGTATTTTTCTATATTTTATTTATATATTTTATATTTTTTTATTTATATTTTTTATTTTTTATATATTTTATATTTTTCTTTTATAGAGATCTTATTCTTAAGAAAATCAATATTTTAGCCTAAAAAGGCCACGAACATTGACCCCCCTTTTAATTTCAACCTTTCGCAATTTCCCCCCCCCCCCCACCCTACCCCTTTCTTTTTTAAAAATGTCCACTCTTTAATTAATATTGGAAAAGGAAAACTGAGGAGAGTTGCATAAAAACTGTAAAGATCAATTACATGTGGTTTGATGTAAAACATATACGTCGGGTAACACATTCATCCTGCAATGAAGTACATAATTATTTGATTTATACAATTTTCACAACTTGCCAAAGAGATACAATAGAAAACTCAAATTTTGATTTGTAACCTATTTGTGTCATTATTTCATAAAATTTCTGCAAAATTGGTGTCTGAATAGCGCAAATTCATAATTTATATACCCAGGCATTCCGGAAAAGGAAGGTCTGATAATTAGCTACTTCGTTTCCTTTTATCAAGTGACACTTAAAGAACTAAAATAGGGGATTATATCCGGAATTTTTGGAATGTGGGATGCTAGATTTTGGGTTTTCATTGTAAACACAAAATTCACTAAAGGAAGACTCTAAATAAATGAGCATTTCTCTAATTAGACAATCATTATTGATAATCTTTGAAACACCCTTTAGGCATACTTGACTTATAAGGGCGATTTTGTTAAATTGAATGAAACATAATAGTTTATCAATTTAAAATTTTCAGTCTGAAATGATAAAATAACATGGTTATTTACAATTTTTTTAATTCCACCAAGAAAAATGCAACTTGTTTGGGTGTAGATAGTGACGGTTACAGTGTGTTTGTGGTTTCATAAGTGTGTAATACTATGTTTTTAGTGTACAAAAACTTTTAAATTGTTAGCAATTATTTATTAAAAAGAAACATAGTTACTGTAAATACATTATAATCATTTTGCATACGTCTTAAGCATTGAAATAAGTCAAACCCTTTTTATTTACAAAGTAAAGTTCAGTGAATAAGATTTCGAGATAACGTTACTTTATTTGAATGAATAATTATTGGTTTATGACGATAGCGAGACGATACGACTTAAATGTAAGAGTTAGCAAGAAAACATAGTAAACGAACGAATTATCTATGCTATATGCTTATCTTTGTGTTTGCCGGGGGCGGTGTCCAAAGAATAATTCTGTTTGTTAGGGGGGGGGGGGTGAGGGGTGTCCAATGCCTTTTTTCGGTAAATTTACCATGTGAAACTAATGAATATGAATTTTCCAGGATGAAGCCCCCCCCCCCCCCAAAACCCCCTAGCCCCGACCCTCTCTAGATCTGCGCATGCCGTTACCCCACAAATCAGTCACTGGATTTTTAAGGATATACTGTATTCTTCTATTTGAAGAAAGACTTCGTTTCCCAATACATTTAAATAAAAGATGTATGGGTGTCTTTATGTTCATGTGTATTACAACACATTTGTCTTTTACTAATTAACAATTTTTAATTGTCAATGAGTCCATAATTATAATAGTCATGGACTCGTTGACAATTAAAAATTGTTAATTAGTAAAAGACACATTCTAAAAAAAAATCCTGTCGTGAGAGAAATTAACGGTCAGTCCCGAGGGCGATCACTGATTCTTCGACAATTCATTCAACTTTTCTCACTTTCATTGTGATGATTAGTACTGCAATGTTCTGAAATGGCACCTTGCAAGTTAATGGAGGAAATCTACCCATTTGGGTAAAAAGTATATATAGTGTGGTTTTCATATACATGTATATATAATAACAAGATCACTCTTACATGTATCTACATATGTTTACCTTTAAGGGTGTTGTTTACTCAGGGTTTGAGCTCTCGAATTCGGATTGTTAAAAAGTTCAATGTCATGAGTAAAATTTGTTCTAAACACAAAAAGTATCTGTGAAATGAATTATTACTGACTTAACATTCGATATTTCTACTATATTATGGGATTATGCCAAAACAAAAATAGACTTTTAGCCAAACAGAGGAAATTCGGACTAAATTTTGCAGTTTTTGTTTTCTGCTTAAACATTTTAGGAAGTACTCTAATATCAAAAGTTAAGATTTTATATTTTAGTCTATATAATTTTGCATATTTTGTGGTGGTTTTACCTCATTTATTCATTATGATAACCGTATGGCATAAATTTAAAAAATATTGAAATATGCTTAAAAAACAAGAAAAGACACCATCTCTCAAAATTTTGATCATTGACCTAATATAAATTATATGCCAAGAGAATAAGATCAATATAAGTAGTTTAAAACTATAAATGATTTTGTATTATCATCATTCAATTTTTTGTAAAATTGGATCAAAAATGGGTAGAAATTTGAAAAGTGATAGAGGAAATTCGGACTGGAATATTTATAAAAATTGTGAAGGAAAACTAAATGCTTTGTATGTATTTAGTGTCACTGCCATTCATAAATTGTATTTCATTTCAAAAGTGTTGAGCAATTTGTATTATTTTCACAATTAAAAAATCTCAATAATAGTGTAAAATTTTGAGTGATTTTCCTTAAATTTTCCAAAAATATACAATGGCCATTAACTCAAAAAGTAGGTCATTGACCTACTTTTTTGAAAATGAAAAATAACACTACAATAAAAGTTCAATAACACACAATAGTTGGTTTTTCATTATCATCAGTGGAATTATTTTTCATTCTGAGTAAACGTCATCCTTAAGAATTATTTTTTAGAATTTGGTTTTTTTCATCTTCGGAACCCACCGGTTTTCTAGTAAATAGGACCTTGAATGAGAGACTGTTCTTAGGTATTTGACTTCTATGAAGCCGATACATGTACTTCAGTTTGACTAAATTCATAAATACGTACTGTACACGGTGAACAGTAATTGATCAAAGCTATGAAATTACTTGAATTGTCACTCAAAGTACAAAATCCTGTCACACAAAACTATATTTTGAAATTTGTGTTTAAACAAATGGAACGCATCTCACTGTAATATTTCAGGGTCCATGGGGGCCCTTTTCTGAAATATTTTCCATTCCAGTTATTCCTTAATACGCCATTGATACGCCTTAATACATCGTCGCAAGCCACGACCAACATGTACATGTACGACTCTCTCTCTCTCTCTCTCTCTCTCCCTCTCTCTCGCTCTCTCTCTATCTCTCTCATGGAGTGATCTATGCGGACTCCCAACCTTGGCTTAAGACGAAGACAGTATTGATTTTTAGATAACATTTTTAATTTATCGTTATGCAGTTTTAAAGCGTTGGTACAATTAAGTAATTCATTCATCCAATATTCAAAAAATTATCAATTTAAACTTTTTAATATTATCAATGGATTAGTTTAAATTTATGATTTTTATAACTTTTAATGTAATTTTCATATATAGATATAGATACATGTATAGCATAGCATAATTAGCCTCATGATTGTATATAATTCTACAACAGTTAATACCGAGATCAAAGAGATGCCGCGGACACTATTCTCCAATATAACACGAACGTCATCAGTATATAAATTATCAGAAATACCCATTTTTCTCGCACTGACCATGAAAGTACAACTTCAAACCGTAAAAAGTTTTAAAACTATGTCATTTTCACGTGTTAGTTCCAGTAAAAACGATGTGTATTGCCTCAAATGATCAATGCAGCTGTTCCTAGGACATCCCTAGCACATTTTCACTGCGTGTTTTTACATGAAATATAAAACGTCTAGTACAAATATGTAGTAATAATCGTATTGAATTGCCCTTAATATATTAGGAACATGATTCAAAGATATTTTATGAATAAGTAAAGAGTATTAATAATCCAAAGAAAAATTATGTCGTCTGCATGTGATTCCTTTGATCGATACACATGTAAACATTACTGACAAAACCATTGGGGTTACACGGAACAGCCGTCAAAATGACATAGATCGTCTCTCTATAGGAGAAACGATCTGTAGAAATACTGGGCTGTTAGTAGAATAGAAATAAAACAAAAGAAAAAAAGAAAAAAAAGAAAAGAAAAATATTGACAGTGATTGGCACATCACTTACCCTCAGAAGCGTTGAATGTACTTGAGAAATAAAGTACGAGTTTTCGTGAATGTTGCAGAATAATCTCCTCGGTCTCGAAATGTTGTTTGAAATATAAAAGGCTCGGCTAACGTCTCGGCTTTTATATTTCAAAAACAACATTTCTCGACCTCGGAGGTTATTCTGTCACATTCACGAAAACTCGTACTTTATTTCTCAAGTACATTCAACGCTTCTGAGGGTAAGTGATGTGTCAATCACTGTCAATATTTTTCATATACATTTCTAAACAACATTTTTCAAGCCTCAGTTACGAATGTGAACGCACGTATGATGCTTATTTATCACCTCAATTCAAAGATAGACAACAGTGGCTTGCTCCGGAAAATGTCACTTGAGTTGTCTCTCTTTGATGGTGTTTGTCCTACTCGTGAAATACTGTTGAACGTGTACAAAAATGTCACAAATTATGGGAAGCAAAATCATTACATGTTTATGAGAGTATAAGTATACACACTGAAAGCTCCATGATAACTTCGAGAATTGTACGATCAAGTTGCAAAGAGAGAGAATGGGGTTATGAACAAAATTCTATCCCGTATATTTTTGGTCTAATAAGTTGAATTCTTTTCAACATTTTATCATAAATTTCACATATGTGAATAGAATCAATGACGTTTAATGTAATCAAAAGAAGTTTAGAAAGTAATTGTGAAATTTGAACTCCTGTATTGCCATTTAAACTATGAATAACACCGTTGAAAATAGTTCATGACAATGACAGGTTTTTTTTAACTGCATAATTTAGTATTGCGAAAAATCCAATAAACAATAGTGAATATAATACAATACATGCGTTGACGGTTGAAAAATGGAGGAAAAAAGAAGGGAGGGCATATTGCTTTGCTGCTGTCTTTCGGTTTGTCCACCAGCAGTTTCCGATCATTTTCTTCACAATATTTACATCCTAATATGTTTTTCCATTAAATTCTGTGATCTTTTAATTCCTCTAAATCAGTAAATGCAACAACTAATCACTGCATAAAAATGGCAATTAACCTATAGAGATATTTGAAAAGACACTGTGTTGAAGGGCATATACTAGAAGTATTTAGTGTGCTTAACAATTTTATTTGACAATTAATTGAATGATCTTTTTTTAGTTTCGTAATATGAATGAATAATAATGCTAAAACTAATAAGACACATTTATGACGTCAAATTGAAAGTAAGACGTACATGTATAGTAAAATGTTAGTGTAATACTGTAAAAAATCAAATGTAAGTGTAATATAAATACTGTAAAAAAAATTCAATGTTAGTGTAATACTATAAAAATCAAATGTAAGTATAATACAAATACTGTAAAAAATGAAATCTTAATATCAAACTGTAAAAAATCAAATCTTAGTATAAACCTGTAAATAATCAAATGTTTTCAAGGTCTCTGAACTCATGTCAATCGTAATTCTAAATCTCAAAAAATTCGATGCTGTTTATTCCCCTTATTGTCTTAGCCCCTAAACTCATTACAGGTACATAAAAACAAAACATTAAAAATAGATTGGCGATCGAGTAATTTAGAAACTTGTATACAATGAAATGCTATTTTTGCATTGGTGCGGTCATGTGTGTTTGTTCTATTAATAGGTTGTCGACATTTTTTTTCGCTGTGAACGGTTGTTTAACTTACCCTAAATATTTGCAAGTCTCCATAATCAAACGTATGCATTTTCAAAATTACACAGCGGACATGAAGCTCGACTGACTTGGATGAAATCATTTAATTTATTGATGTTTTCAAAAAATATTATTGTATGTTTGTGGTACATGCAAATATAAAAGTTTGCACTCAAATCTAAACACACAAACGAAGTTAGAATTGATAAAAGTCCAGAATATGTATTAGGACTGTACTTATACATTGTATATGCTAAATGGGTTTATTTTACGCTAGAAAGTCGAAGTGCGTGCAAGGAATTTTCAAATTTTCAGATACGTAACATATGTTTATACATGCACATGCATGTGTATGGCATGGTTACTTTTTCCTCTGAACTATGATTTTCTTTAATTGTCTAACATACTGTAGATTTAAATATCACATTGTGTTTCTTTATTTACATCGTGCGTGTAAATTGAAAATTGTTTAAGATTTTAAACGCGTTTTTTTTTTATTAAAATAAAGAATAAAGATAACAATTCCCTCCATAATATAGACTTTCTTCATATCAAGCAAGTTAATCGTAGACAACATGATTTAAAAATAAATCTGTATGTTTTCTTTTTATCTTTTTATTTCCTCTCCAGAACGCAGAATGTGGCAGTTAATCCTGATACTGTGTAACAGTTTGATGTCAAATTCTATGATCGTAAACATCGTCTCGAACGTCATCAATGATTCTGTGACCAACGGGGGGTTCCCCTTTTCGGAACGTAATGTACGTATGTTATTCGTCTTTTACATACATGTATCAGGTTCATATGTACTTACATGTACATGTAAGCTTAGAAAACAACTCCACCTTCTTTAACATGTACATTGCTACATGTATTTTCAATTTAAACATATGATTTTATTAAAGGAATTCTGTAATATAAAAACAGTACTTCAACAGGTTTAAGCCCAAGATAAAGCTTAAACCAAATCAAGGGACGGACCTAGAAAGGAGATTAATGCTACGTCTTTATTAAATGTAATGCAGTTTTTAATTTACGAAAGGTGCAATTTAGATAAAACAAACTACGTGTTGCTTAAAAATGTTACAACTATCTTAGTAGCATGTATGCACACATTGCATCTCTGTGATTGATAACAACTAATAAGAATTTATTCATACAACTTTAGAAAAATGTGTCCTTTAATGTTTTTTCCCCTTCAAATGTGTTGTTTTTATTAATTCCAAAGAACATGGCTGTCTGGATTTCAAAACAATGTTTACTATCACATCTACAGGGAAAACTGAAAATGGCGAGTGAAATCCAATCGTGTTCTTCCTTAAACTTAGAATATGTCAGCGATTTTAAAAATAATTATATATAGCCGTATAACATGTCAAAGTCTGACGTCATACATTGTTTTATTTGATCATAAAGTTCCTTGACGTGCTATATCTGTTTTTGTCTTTCATTAATATTTCATTAATATTTCTTATTAGTATGATGTCAATAAGAACAAGATTTTCAAGCGTTTTGTAGTTTATTTTACAAGAAATAAATACCAACAGAACATATCAAATTGCTGCGGCGCTGCTGTGTTGCTCATTGACACAGAAGCAGAAAAAAATCTTTATGATTTGTATAAATAACATACAAAAATAACTTACAACAACAAAAGCACATAAATGAGATTCAAAAAAAGAGACATTCATAAGTTAAAAAAAATACAAAATCAATTCAAATGTTCAAAGAATCTAGAACACAAATTATGCTCAATTAATACGTTATTTTCCGAGCAAGTCATACCGCAAGTGAAAAGCACGTCAACAGCGTTTCCAAGCTACCCTCACGCTATACGTTCCCCTGACAAATGGGACCGTACTACTGTATTAATTGCTGACAGGAAGTCTGTGGTGAGGGTTCTATAATTACTTAGTTCTGTGCATTATCCAGTCTAACCCAGTGTCAGCATCTTGTGTATTCGGAATTCTGACACAGTTTAATGAGTCGTCAAGGGTTTTTTTTTCCATAAAGCTGTGGATCTAATGATATGGGTATATGCATATGCATCTAGAAATTCAAGACTTAATCGTACAAAACACTTTTAACGGATTCATTATTAATGCTTCCATTAAAGTGTTATAAATTGCCATTGTAATATGACTTATTTATTGGATGAGAATAGACTAACATATTTTGTAAAATGATACGTGATAATTATTCCAAATATTATAAATTGTGCCATTTCAGTTACAATAAACTATCTTTATTAATATGCCACATGATTACTATTTTTTATACATATTACAAAACGGTAACATCAAACAACAAAATGAAACAACAGCATGCAAATACAAAACAAAGGTAACGAAACAAATTAATTGAAAGAAAGCACTTATATGATATGACCTTCAAATGAACATTAATACATGTATCATTGATATTGACAAAGGATCCACAACAGTTTTACCAATGTATTCTTACAAATACTGTAAAACACTTTGAAAAGGTGTACCTCATTGCATTATACGCAAGTCTTCGGATTGTACTTTAAAATTTACCTTAAACGAAAATAAATAAATCTTAAGGCTATACCACAGACATTTATCCAAGCAATGATGAACTTTTTTAACCAATAAGAATAAAGATATTAGATAGAAGAAGGTCATAAAGGTATGAATAATCTGGAGTAGGCCAGGTTAGATAAAGTACATTGTCAAAAAATTGAATTTTAGATTTGGTTAAAAGATTGAACTAAAAATAACATTAAATTAATTCATAACAATACTGTATATGATGTAACATTCTCAAGCTTCTAAGCCGTTATAGAACGAGGATTGTTGGACATTGGAAAACCAATGTTCAACATCTAGCGATAAGTTTAACTTTTATCTTTGTCTTGGAGTTTTCATTTATTGTAGGCATAAGTGAGTACAATGGCGCTATTAACGCGTCAATTTAAATTTAATAAATTGCAATTGTAATAGGATTAACAGCATGAGAGTAAAATAAGAAATTTTTGGTGCAATGAAATATTGGCATTATCTCAAGAATCGCCAAAAAGTTGTATGACTATTCGTTAAAAGGGTGACATGATATTAATAATTTGAAAGAAACTAATTTAAAGTATTTTTACAACTTAATGCTTAAAAAAAGCTTCATCACTAAATATTTTCGTATCTCTCTCTCTCTTTCTCTCTTTCGTACCCTCTCTCTCTCTCTCTCTCTCTCTCTCTCTCTCTCTCTCTCATATCAATTCATACACCTGTGTTTTTATTTACAGCGATTCGCTCCATTTATTGTCATACAGTTCGAAAGCTGAGTCATTCACTCACACCTTCTTAGACATCTCATGATTTATGGCTCGTGGTTTTAAATACGAAAAATATTACAACAGATAAACATGTCAGATCCTAAAAAGAAACACATTGAATCAGTGTTGCTACTGTATAAATTGTGCTGGTCACGTTCATTCTTTGGAAGTTTTAAACTGATCACAAAATTTGAATTTGTGCAATAGATAGCTATCTTTTGCAATTGAAGTAATGGTCCTGAACATGTATGATTATAACTAATAAGATTGGTTAATTAACAAACTAATATTTGTACAATATACTTTATCAGCTAGATGAAAATTAGCAATCATATTCTTAAAATATGACCGATTACTTTTTATCCTCCTTTCTTTAAAAAATTATTTTTGGGTGAATTTATCACCAATTGACTGCTAATATTCATGATATAAGAATTCAATACCTACTTTTAAAACAACCATCTTTTAGGTAAAATTGGGCGTTCCGATGGCAAAGGCGTAAATCAAGGTACAAAAATCATTCGATTTGTATTTGCAAAACCTCATGTCACGTCTGAAATTTTCCGTAAATCCCCCACCCACAGTTTGTTTGACCCTGTGTGGCGAGCTACTGATGACGAATCCCATGTGGTCTCAACAGACTGTCCCTATAAAGTATTTCGCTCTGTGTCCTGTGGTCGCTAAATGTCATCATTGATTGTCGACCCAACACTTAATATGGCTGACGAATCGACAAATATAAACGTCTGGAGTTTATATGTCTTTTAGAGGAAGACAATTGATTTTGATCCGTCTGCCTGTTTGTGTCCCTATGTGTGTCTCTTTCTGCAACGTAAAAGTTTTCTGTAGAACTGTAGCTCTTTCAGACCTGGAGCTACAGACCTGCAGCTAAAAAAAAATGAGAAAGGCCATGGACAAAGGACTTAGGTAAAGGTCAGTGAAGGGTCAATGTCTTTAATGGAGGATTTGCTTCTATTGGATATAGTCATCGTATGAGACATATTATATATAATTATTATATAATATTATTATCGCGTATTGGCATGCAGCCAAATACTTGTACTGTACACGTGTAGAGGCTGGGTAGTCAACAATTTAACAATCAGGCCTACCTTAATTTTTTTTATTGATGTTTTAAGCTTTAAACTTTTATTTTGTTAAGAAATATACTATATCTTTTATCGTTAAAATTTCCGTATTTTTCTATATTTTATTTATATATTATATATTTTGTTATTTATATTTTATATTTTTTATATATTTTATATTTTTCTTATATAGAGATCTTATTCTTAAGAAAATCAATAATTTAGCCTAAAAAGGCCACGAACATTGAGCCCTCTTAATTTTAACCTTTCGCAATTTCTCCCCCCCCCCCTACCCTACCCCTTTCTTTCTTAAAAATGTCCACTGTTTAATTAATATTGGAAAAGGAAAACTGAGGAGAGTTGGTTAAAAACTGTACAGATCAATTACATGTGGTTTGATGTAAAACATATACGTCGGGTAACACATTCATCCTACAATGAAGTACATAATTATTTGATTCATACAATTTTCACAACATGCCAAAGAGATACAATAGAAAACTCAAATTCTGATTTGTAACCTATTTGTGTCATTATTTCATAAAATTTCTGCAAAATTGGTGTCTGAATAGCGCAAATTCATAATTTATATACCCAGGCATTCCGGAAAAGGAAGGTCTGATAATTAGCTACTTCGTTTCCTTTTATCAAGTGACACTTAAAAAACTAAAATAGGGGGTTATATCCGGAATTTTTGGAATGTGGGCTGCTAGATTTTGGGTTTTCATTGTAAACATAAAATTCACTAAAGGAAGACTCTAAATAAATGAGCATTCCTTTAATTAGACAATCATTATTGATAATCTTTGAAACACCCTTGAGTCATACTTGACTTATAATGGCGATTTCGTTAAATTGAATTATCAATTTAAAATTTTCAGTCTGAAATGATATAATAACATTGTTATTTACAATTTTTTAAAAAAGAAATGCAACTTTTTTGGGTGTAGATAGTGACGGTTACAGTGTGTTTGTGGTTTCATAAGATAGTTAGTGTGTAATACTATGTTTTTAGTGTACAAAAACTTTTAAATTGTTAGCAATTATTTATTAAAAAGAAACATAGTTACTGTAAATACATTATAATCATTTTACATACGTCTTAAGCATTGAAATAAGTCAAACCCCTTTTATTTACAAAATAAAGTTCAGGGAATAAGATTTCGAGATAACGTTACAATGTACTTTATTTGAGTGAATAATTATTGGTTTATGACGATAGCGAGACGATACAACATAAATTTAAGAGTTAGCAAGAATACATAGTAAACGAACGAATTATCTATGCTATATGCATTTATTTTTGTGTTTGCCGGGGGTGGGTGTCCAAAGAATAATTCTGTTTGTCGGGGGGGGGGGGGGTCAAATGCCTTTTTTACGGTAAATTTACCATGTGAAACTAATGAATATGAATTTTCCAGGATGGAGCCCCCCCCCCCCCCCAAACCCCCTAGCCCCAACCCTCTCTAGATCCGCGCATGCCGTTACCCCACAAATCAGTCACTGGATTTTTAAGGATATACTGTATTCTTCTATTTGAAGAAAGACTTCGTTTCCCAATACATTTCAATAAAAGATGTATGGGTGTCTTTATGTTCATGTGTATTACAACACATTTGTCTTTTACTAATTAACAATTTTTAATTGTCAATGAGTCCATAATTATAATAGTCATGGACTCATTGACAATTAAAAATTGTTAATTAGTAAAAGACACATTCTAAAAAAAATCTTGTCGTGAGAGAAATTAACGGTCAGTCCCGAGGGCGATCACTGATTCTTCGACAATTCATTCAACTTTTCTCACTTTCATTAATGATTAGTACTGCAATGTTCCGAAATGGCACCTTGCAAGTTAATGGAGGAAATCTACCCATTTGGGTAAAAAGTATATATATGGTTTTCATATACATGTATATATAATAACAAGATCACTCTTACATGTATCTACATATGTATACCTTTAAGGGTGTTGTTTACTCAGGGTTTGAGTTCTCGAATTCGGATTGTTAAAAAGTTCAATGTCATGAGTAAAATTTGTTCTAAACACAAAAAGTATCTGTGAAATGAATTATTACTGACATAACATTCGATATTTCTGCTATATTATGGGATTATGCCAAAACAAAAATAGACTTTTAGCCAAACAGAGGAAATTCGGACTAAATTTTGCAGATTTTGTTTTCTGCTTAAACATTTTAGGAAGTACTCTAATATCAAAAGTAAAGATTTTATATTTTAGTCTATATAATTTTGCATATTTTGTGGTAGTTTTACCTTATTTATTCATTATGATAACCGTATGGCATAAATTTAAAAAATATTGAAATATGCTTAAAAAACAAAAAAAAGACACCATATCTCAAAATTTTGATAATTGACCTCATTTAAATTATATGCCAAGAGAATAAGATCAATATAAGTAGTTTAAAACTATAAATGATTTTGTATTATCATCATTCAATTTTTTGTAAAATTGGATCAAAAATGGGTAGGAATTTGAAAAGTGATAGAGGAAATTCGGACTGGAATATTTATAAAACTTTATTATAATGCTTTGTATGTATTTAGTGTCACTGCCATTCATAAATTGTATTTCATTTTCAGAAGTGTTGAGCAATTTGTATTATTTTCACAATTAAGAAAATCTCAATAATAGTGTAAAATTTTGAGTGATTTTCCTTAAATTTTCCAAAAATATACAATGGCCATTAACTCAAAAAGTAGGTCATTGACCTATTTTTTTGAAAATGAAAAATAACACCACAATAAAAGGTCTATAACACACAATAGTTGGTTTTTCATTATCATCAGTGGAATTATTTTTCATTCTGAGTAAACGTCATCCTTAAGAATTATTTTTTAGAATTTGTTTTTTTCATCTTCGGAACCCACGGGTTTTCTAGTAAATATGACCTTGAATGAGAGACTGTTCTTAGGTATTTGACTTCTATGAAGCCGATACATGTACTTCAGTTTGACTAAATTCATAAATACGTACTGTACACGGTGAACAGTAATTGATCAAAGCTATGAAATAACTTGAATTGTCACTCAAAGTACAAAATCCTGTCACACAAAACTATATTTTGAAATTTGTGTTCAAACAAATGGAACGCATCTCACTGTAATATTTCAGGGTCCATGGGGGCCCTTTTCTGAAATATTTTCCATTCCAGTTATTCCTTGATACGCCATTGATACGCCTTAATACATCGTCGCAAGCCACGGCCAACATGTACATGTACGACTCTCTCTCTCTCTCTCTCTCTCTCTCTCTCTCTCTCTCTCTCTCTCTCTCTCTCTCTCTCTCTCATGGAGTGATCTATGCGGACTCCCAACCTTGGCTTAAGACGAAGACAGTATTGATTTTTAGATAACATTTTTAATTTATCGTTATGCAGTTTTAAAGCGTTGGTACAATTTAGCAATTTATTCATCCAATATTCAAAAAATTATCAATTTAAACTTTTTAATATTGTCAATGGATTAGTTGAAATTTATGATTTTTATAACTTTTAATGTAATTTTCATATATAGATATAGATACATGTATAGCATAGCATAATTAGCCTCATGATTGTATATAATTTTACAACAGTTAATACCGAGATCAAAGAGATGCCGCGGACATTATTATATAAATAGTGCCTGTTTGGGAGGGTAACAGTTGAAATTGACACCCCGAGAAAACCATTGTCAACCGACGCGAAGCGGAGGTTGACAATGGTTTTCGAGGGGTGTCAATTTCAACTGTTATCCTCCCAAACAGGCACTATTTATTTTGTTATACTGAATGTCTTTTTTAAAGTTTTTAAGAAAATTTTACTGCTTTTATATAGGAATAACGTGAATTCTACAGCGAACCGTACGCGCATAATTTTCGCGCATGTAACATTTTTTAATGTTACCCGTTGCCAAGTGCGTTGCTAACGCTGAGGGTAATAGTAAATATTATTAACTGCGTCTTAACCAATCAGATTTCAGTATTTAACATGAAAGTATAACAATCTCCAATATACCACGAACGTCATCAGTATATAAATTATCAGAAATACCCATTTGTCTCGCACTGACCATGAAAGTACAACTTCAAACCGTAAAAAGTTTTAAAACTATGTCATTTTCACGTGTTAGTTCCAGTAAAAACGATGTGTATTGCCTCAAATGATCAATGCAGCTGTTCCTAGGACCTCCCTAGCACATTTTCACTGCGTGTTTTTACATAAAATATAAAACGTCTAGTACAAATATGTAGTAATAATCGTATTGAACTGCCCTTAAGATATTAGGAACATGATTCAAAGATATTTTATGAATAAGTAAAGAGTATTAAAAATCCAAAGAAAAATTATGTCGTCTGCATGTGATTCCTTTGATCGATACACATGTAAACATTACTGACAAAACCATTGGGGTTACACGGAACAGCCGTCAAAATGACATAGATCGTCTCTCTATAGGAGAAACGATCTGTAGAAATACTGGGCTGTTAGTAGAATAGAAATAAAACAAAAGAAAAAAAGAAAAAAAAGAAAAGAAAAATATTGACAGTGATTGGCACATCACTTACCCTCAGAAGCGTTGAATGTACTTGAGAAATAAAGTACGAGTTTTCGTGAATGTTGCAAAATAACCTCCTCGGTCTCGAAATGTTGTTTGAAATATAAAAGGCTCGGCTATTTCTCAAGTACATTCAACGCTTCTGATGGTAAGTGATGTGTCAATCACTGTCAATATTTTTCATATACATTTCTAAACAACATTTTTCAAGCCTCAGTTACGAATGTGAACGCACGTATGATGCTTATTTATCACCTCAATTCAAAGATAGACAACAGTGGCTTGCTCCGGAAAATGTCACTTGAGTTGTCTCTCTTTGATGGTGTTTGTCCTACTCGTGAAATACTGTTGAACGTGTACAAAAATGTCACATATTATGGGAAGCAAAATCATTACATGTTTATGAGAGTATCAGTATACACATCGAAAGCGCCATGATAACTTCGAGAATCTTCAAGAAAAGTATCTACGATCAAGTCGCAAAGAGAGAGAATGAGGTTATGAACAAAATTCAATCATATATATTTTTGGTCTAATAAGTTGAATTCTTTTCAACATTTTTTCATCAATTTCACATATGTGAATAGAATCAATGACGTTTAATGTAATCAAAAGAAGTTTAGAAAGTAATTGTGAAATTTGAACTCCTGTATTGCCATTTAAACTATAAATAACACCTTTGAAAATAGTTCATGACAATGACAGTTTTTTTTAACTGCATAATTTAGTATTGCGAAAAATCCAACAAACAAAAGTGAATATAATACAATACATGCGTTGAGGGTTGAAAAATGGAGGAAAAAAGAAGGGAGGGCATATTGCTTTGCTGCTGTCTTTCGGTTTGTCCACCAGCAGTTTCCGATCATTTTCTTCACAATATTTACATCCTAATATGTTTTTCCATTAAATTCTGTGATCTTTTAATTCCTCTAAATCAGTAAATGCAACAACTAATCACTGCATAAAAATGGCAATTAACCTATAGAGATATTTGAAAAGACACTGTGTTGAAGGGCATATACTAGAAGTATTTAGTGTGCTTTACAATTTTATTTGACAATTAATTGAATGATCTTTTTTTAGTTTCGCAATATGAATGAATAATAATGCTAAAACTAATAAGACACATTTATGACGTCAAATTGAAAGTAAGACGTACATATATAGTAAAATGTTAGTGATATACTGTAAAAAATCAAATGTTAGTGTAATATAAATACTGTAAAAAAATTCAATGTTAGTGTAATACTATAAAAATAAAATGTTAGTATAATACAAATACTGTAAAAAATGAAATCTTAATATCAAACTGTAAAAAATCAAATCTTAGTATAAACCTGTAAATAATCAAATGTTTTCAAGGTCTCTGAACTCATGTCAATCGTAATTCTAAATCTCAAAAAGTTCGATGCTGTTTATTCCCCTTATTGTCTTGGCACATAACTCATTACAGGTACATACATGTACATGTAAAAACAAAACACTAAAAATAGATTGGCGATCGAGTAATTTAGAAACGTGTATACAATGAAATGCTATTTTTGCATTGGTGCGGTCATGTGTGTTTGTTCTATTATTAGGTTGTTGACATTTTTTTTTTCGCTGTGAACGGTTGTTTAACTTACCCTAAATATTTGCAAGTCTCCATAATCAAACGTACATGTATGCATTTTCAAAATTACACAGCGGACATGAAGCTCGACTGACTTGGATGATATCATTTAATTTATTGATGTTTTCAAAAAATATTATTGTATGTTTGTGTTACATGCAAATATAAAAGTTTGCACTCAAATCTAAACACACAAACGAAGTTAGAATTGATAAAAGTCCAGAATATGTATTAGGACTGTACTTTTATATTGTATATGCTAAATGGGTTTATTTTACGCTTGAAAGTCGAAGTGCGTGCAAGGAATTTTTAAATTTTCAGATACGTAACATATGTTTATACATGCACATGCATGTGTATGGCATGGTTACATTTCCTCTGAACTATGATTTTCTTTAATTGTCTAACATACCGTAGATTTAAATATCACATTATTGTGTTTCTTTATTTACATCGTGCGTGTAAATTGAAAATTGTTTAAGATTTTAAACGCGTTTTTTTTTTATTAAAATAAAGTATAAAGATTTGTATATAACAATTCCCTCCATAATATAGACTTTCTTCATATCAAGCAAGTTAATCGTAGACAACATGATTTAAAAATAAATCTGTATGTTTTCTTTTTCTTTTTTATTTCCTCTCCAGAACGCAGAATGTGGCAGTTAATCCTGATACTGTGTAACAGTTTGATGTCAAATTCTATGATCGTAAACATCGTCTCGAACGTCATCAATGATTCTGTGACCAACGGGGGGTTCCCCTTTTCGGAATGTAATGTACGTATGTTATTCGTCTTTTACATACATGTATCGGGTTCAAATGTACTTACATGTACATGTAAGCTTAGAAAACTACTCCACCTTCTTTAACATGTACATTGCTATTTTCACTTTAAACATATGATTTTATTAAAGGAATTATGTAATATAAAGACAGTACTTCAACAGGTTTGAGCCCAAGATAAAGCTTAAACCAAATCAAGGGAGAGATCGGGAAGGAGATTAATTCTACGTCTTTATTAAATGTAATGCAGTTTTTAATTTACGAAAGGTGCCATGTAGTTAAATCAAACTATGTGTTACTTCAAAAAAAGTTACAACTATCTTAGTAGCATGTATGCACACACTGCATCTGTGTGATAGATAACAACTAATAAGAATTTAGAAAAATGTGTCCTTTAATGTTTTTTCCCCTTCAAGTGTGTTGTTTTTATTTAATTCCAAAGAACATGGCTGTCTGGATTTCAAAACAATGTTTACTATCACATCTACAGGGAAAACTGAAAATGGCGAGTGAAAATCCAATCGTTTTCTTCCTTAAACTTAGAATATGTCAGCGATTTTAAAAATAATTATATAGCCGTATAACATGTCAAAGTCTGACGTCATACATTGTTTTATTTGATCATAAAGTTCCTTGACGTGCTTTATCTGTTTTTGTCTTTCATTAATATTTCTTATTAATATGAAGTCAATAAGAATAAGATTTTCAAGCGTTTTGTAGTTTATTTTACAAGAAATAAATACCAACAGAACATATCAAATTGCTGCGGCGCTGCTGTGTTGCTCATTGACACAGAAGAAGAAAAAAATCTTTATGATTTGTATAAATAACATACAAAAATAACTTACAACAACAAAAGCACATAAATGAGATTCAAAAAAAGAGACATTCATAAGTTAAATAAAATACAAAATCAATTCAAATGTTCAAAGAATCTAGAACACAAATATGCTCAATTAATACGTTATTTTCCGAGCAAGTCATACCGCCAGTGAAGTGTTATAAAAAATCAATTGTTAATATAAAAGAGCTTTCCAAATTACTTCGAGTTCTCTTGCTTAAAAGTTTAATGGTAATACTTTGAAGAACAAACTACCAACCATTACTTTGAATACAAAACTAAAACAAACTTTCAACCCCCCCCCCCCCCCCCCCCCCGAACAAAAATTTCATGTGTTATTACCAAATTAAGAAAACAGAATATGAAAAAAATTAAGTAGTTATATGTAACCCTCTCACGTAATCATATGCATTTTAATCCTCAGTATGTACAGTAGATGAATATTTTACAAGGAAATCATTTCAAACACAGCTTTGCATAATGTACAAAAACGATTTTTTTTCTTCAAAATTTGTAGTCTCTCTCACCACTGTCTTCAGATACAATAAATAATCACAATCATACAATATAATATAAACAAAATTGTGAGGAAAGAATTCTTCCTTTTATTACTCTTGCTTGTCTTTGTCTTTTCTCCCTATGCGCGTTTTTCGCCATTTTGGAGAGACAGAATCTACGTGTAAGCGCATGCGCACGTGATTCCAAACAGTTTGGGACTTGAACACACAAAACTGACTAGAGACTGCTAGTCAAACGTCCAGAAATTTGCCAGCATCCGTGAATCCATGGAAACTGTTAAAAACAGCCATATTTTTCTCTGGATGGTCTGCGTGAATCTTTTTTGCTGATTAGCAAACGTCATTTAATACAGTACTTAATTCTTGCAATTCTTCGATAGTCAGATCGAGTGCCGTTTTTCCCTCACTCTCTCCATTGCAACCCGCGAGAATTTGTACACAAGTCTTCTGCCTTCAACTCTTTCCAAAATTCCCCTCTTGTAGTAGTGTCTGCAATACATGATAACAACTAGGTAAAAATCGATAAATGTTTTGTCAAACAACCAAAAGTGGTAAAAAGAACATTTTTGAGACAAATGTGAATAACATTTTCTTAGAATGCTTGATTTACAGTCCTGGAAACTTCTTATCGAATTTATTTACGTCATTATTAAGAAATTACACGATTCTAACTAACACTGACTAAACATGCTTTTACGACAGTAGAAAATAGTGACGAAGTTGTCAAGTCGATACGACAATCACCTTCTGTTTGCTTTACGAAAAAATACCCTAGCCTAGATTTTAATAAATCGCAACAAGCGGATTTATTGTCTGATTTAGAAGAGGATGTGTAGATGATTTGTTTTAAGATAAACCTACTTTCACGGTCAATACAGCGTGGGGGGGGGGGGGGACATGCACGATAAAGACATAATTATGAGTCAGTCGAACGCCCAACAGTTCGATTCATTCATGTTATTTGTTAATCATTGTGTATATCGATTCGATTATCAACTTTTTATATCGACCTTATGAGAATTGCCCTGCATCGAGACAGTGAGTAGACAACATAAGGAAATGGTCAGCAATGGTTTGTAATGAATCAGATCTATCCATGCGTGTCTCGTAATGGCATGAATGAACAGAAATAACCTTTTTCTACTATAATTAGTCAGATTTGTGATGCACTAGTTACCTCATTGCTCGGCTAAGTTTTTCGTAGGTCATATTTTCGTTGTTTTTCAGGCCTCCCCATAACTGAGCCACTGCCTCGGATTGAACAAAACGGAAAACACCCTCCCTCTGGTTCTCCCACCTAAGGAACTGTGGGTTGTACATAGGGTTCATCAAAATCTCGTAAATGAACTCCCATAGATGCTGGTTCTTCGCTACAACACACGGATAAAAGTAAAAGAGTTACTGATTTGTCTGCTTTAAAAACACGTAGATTAAAAGTCAGGATAAATACATCAACGTTGGTCTAGAGTAAAGTTAAAGTATAGTTACCTTTCTTCTCTCTTCCGTTTTCCTCGTCATGATGTTGACTCTTGATTCGGGGACGGCCCGGGCGCCGACGGATGGGTTGGTGAATGTGTTCCTCGTGTATGTAGGGCAGGCGTCTGGCCATGTTGAAGTTGGAATACATGATTTGGGAGGGAATGTGTCCGTATGGGGGTAGGGGGTGATGCTTTAGTTGTGCAGCTGGAAGATAAAAACCGCAAGCGTTACCAGTCAAAGTCATGAGAAAACAAAGTTAAAGTTCTAGTGTAAACAGAACTGTTTAAATTTCTTGATTATGTTTTTTTTTTTACCTTGGAATGGATTTGGCATCGGTGGCATGTTTTGGCATTTGTATTGGGTCATTCCCGGAACTTCGTACATATATTGGGATGGGGCGGACTCCATTTTCCCCATATCTAAAGTTAAATAAAAATTACAATATGTGTTACAAAAAAATACAAAATTAGTAGTTATTATTTCAAGTTTAGTCGTAAAAATTATGATGAATGAAAACGCCTTTTTGAGAGCTTAAATTTACCTTGGACGGAATAGTACGATGGAGCGAGAGGCGTGGAATCGGAATTCATAGTTATGTGTTCCCTTGGCTTTGCTGGGGAGAAACTTAGATCGTTAGCCTTTGGACTTAGGTGCCCGGGATTTTCGCTTCTTTGTTGATAGTACACTAAAGCAAAAACAATTAATTAATCATTAGATTTGACAAAAAAAACCATTTGAAAACTGACGTTAAGAGAGAGAGAGAGAGAGAGAGAGAGAGAGAGAGAGAGAGAGAGAGAGAGAGACTTACATCCATCACACAAATCCCTGAACATTTTATAAAACAGGCGGCCGTAGGTAGGCTCTAGTCGTAAGAATCCTTCCAGACCCATTTTACAGAGGTTGATTCCGGCAATGTTACGGAAATTCTCCGCGTATAAGTGTTCGCAGTCAATTCCATTCTTCTCGGCGGCGTAAAAGACCCAGTCCAGAACTTCCTGAGACGACCAGTGTTCTGGGTGCTTATTTGACCAGCGAGCGAATTCATTGGAATCTGTTTTAAAACAAAGAAAAAATGAATAAATAAATATGATGTAAGATATAAACGAAATGATCTTAACATTTGTCACATAAGTGCAATTTGGTATTCTTTAACGGGTTCTTTGGGAATTATGAACGTTGTTTAGAATCAATCAAATTAATGATTATACCGAAATAAAAGAAAATTTTATTGAAAAGATGATTGGTGAAAACAAGTGATGATTAGACGCAATGATAGGCAGTATTCTACGATCAACGGGTTATGGGCATGTTGGACAAGAGACAGATTTGTGTTAACAACTTCAGACACGGGTTTTTTTCTTTTGTGAACTCTTTTTATCCTTTGTTTTAATATCACAATACTTTTTCGGGGTGAAAACGGTACGTTTTAGAGCTTAAACAAGTTGCGGCCAGGTCGAATCAATTTTGATCTAATGTATTGGGAGTTAAAATTAAAATACAAGCGTTCTTAAAATTTTTGGATTCCTTCTTAAAACGTACAGTAGATGCGATTAGTACAAATGCATGTATTATCTATAATATAATAAAATCTAAAGCTAAATACAACTTATATTAACGATTATTATCGCATCGATTTTTTTTTTATTTACAATTGTGATACATGTACTTTAATGAAATTTTAATAAATAAAATATACAACATGACTATTTTGAAATAGTCATGTCGAACATTTTATTTGTTTAAATGAATTATATCAGAGAGGACAATTGTACTCAAAGAAACCTTTTACAATGTACGAGCGATTAATATGATATTGCCCTTACGAACTCGAATCGACTTCGAATTCTTTTCATTCTATTTTAATATTTTAATATAGAATATGTTACAGAATCCTAGCAACAAAAAGCTCTTGTTTTTCTTTGAATTGATGCATTGAATATTACATTAAAACGTCAAGCTACAAACAAAAAACTAAAAATTTAGTACAATGATTTTCCCCTTGAGTCACTTAAATTTGGTCGTGTAAAATTAATGACATCGAATTGACACGGATGGTTTTACCATTTTCACAATTTACAATAGACTGATACAATATACAATGTATTGAAAATGCCACATTCTTAATTAACGAGCCAGCTCAACTCTGATTCGTTGGGCGCTTGAGCTAAAAATTAACTATTGAACAATTATCTGCGCAACATTTTCGTAAATATTAAAATTCAAATGATCTTTAGGTTGGCGTTGCTTTCACCTGCATTTTTCTCGATTAAAAGTACAATCGCTATATTCACTTGTTATATGTACAAGAAATTACTCTCGTAAAAAGTACCAAATCCCAATTACTTTAAAGTATGAAAACTGTATTTGAAAAAAAATCAACCCCATCGAAAAAAGTTTCCATGATAGTTACAAGTAATTTGATGATAAAATTAAAAAAGGAAATAAAAGTAATAAAACACAAAACTTCTGCATACCTGACATTTTCGCTCTTTTATTTGGTGGATATTGTCTGTCATAACTTGCGTTTCTGTCTTCACACACGGGACTACTATCCATTAATTTAGCACAGTAAGGCACATCATAATTTCCCGGTTGCGTCAGTCTCTCGTGACTCTCCGAGTAGTCTGTGGGGTAGGATTGGGCAGGGTACCCCTGGTAAAAGTCTGTAGAGTCCGGAACTTTGCACGCTGTGTCCGGAGATTCTCCCCGCATCTTGGCAGGATCCGTTGTGCTATTATTGCTACTGGAACAAAATATAGGCTCCACGATATTTTCAAAGTGATTTTGCTGCTGTTGTCCCGTGTAATCAGTGCCTTCTATGTATGTCTCCTCAAATGGGAATGGATCAAGCATATCGCAAATCTGCAAATGCAAAATGACCAAAGAAATTAATTGTCAGATATTTAAGAGAATATCGAAATAAAATCTTATTATTTTTCGAAAACTGCAATTTAGATTAACGAATGCACACGATAAATGGACTTCCTTATCACCTTCACACATTGTGGCGCAGAAATAATCATTTTGAATCAGCTAAGAAAAAACAAGTGCATCTAGTATCTTGGATACATACATATTGAGATGGGCTAACAGACGGCATTGTCAAATTGGATGTCACATGGCCAACAGGGAAAACTACGTCACTTCCTGTAAAACAGAACAATACAATTGGATAATCAGACACGTGTAGCTAGATATAAATAAACGACGCTCTGTGCCAATGAAGGCCGCCAGGTAATTTGATTGGCTGCTTGCATAGCCATCGAACTATTTCATTCACAAATGTGTGTCACAACTACAATCATTTAGCGTTGACAATACAGGTAAAAAAAAACAAGTAGCCAATGAAAAGCATGAGACAGCCGGAGAGCACTTGACCTGTTTAATGCATAAGTTGTAAATACACACGGGCAGGTGACATAGCATGCAAGGGGAAACAGGTATATTGAAATTAATAAGCGCTGACGAGAGGAGACCGAAAAAAAAGACAGACATCGTGGCAAATTACGAAAAGTCAATCGATTTTTTCTTTTAAAATAAACAGATGTTGTTCTGAACTGTAATAGTGATATAACATAAAACACTGTTGGGTTATCAATGCTTCTGTTCATTAGATTTAGACATATTAGCCTGCAGTCTGCATTGCGTGATTTTAGCGGTTTATTTAAGGGGAAAACAATCAGTAGGGATTAGAGCAATACACGTTTTGAGTTTTATTATACAGTGTGGGGACGATAAGAGGATGGGGTGGGTGCCTTGCAAATATTTGCTTTTACCGATATTATCATTTTTTTTTTCAAAATTACAATACTTTGTGTTTTGCAAAAATTAATTGTAGATCGTGTCAAACGTATTTTAAAATATATATTGCTGACTATTATGCACTAACTAACTTGCTTACATGTACATAATTACATACTAAAATTCATTTGAGTAGTAATTAAAAGCTTCTCTTTGTTGTAAATATTCTACAGAACAAAACACATTTCCAAAGTTCATGAGAACGAATTCATGATTTTAACTCTCCAAGCAACAGCGATCACGTGACAATGCGGATATACATTCATAAGATAAATGAATAATTTACTGTCGAGGATTTATCAGGCATTTGTCGGAAGACTCTGTTGTATTTTGAAATCTTTGTTATTGTCAAGGTGAACCTTTTTTTTCTTAATTTAGTTTTTGAAAATAACAGATGCTTTTGCATGTTAGTTCCTGACTCAGAAATAAAGGCAAGGTGTTTTTAATAGGTAAATGACTACTACTATAACTGAACGAGTTCCTTATACCGTATAAATTTCAGTTGTAGTTAATGTTAATCCTTTGAGTTTTAAAAATGATATTTCACTTTAATAGGTCTTTCATTTTGTGTAAAAAGTTCAGGTAGCACATTTTAATACTCATTAAGTGGTGTGATCAGCGTGAAAAAAAATGCCTGTCATAAACAGTGTGTTGCCAGTGACGAATGATTTTTTTTTTTCAATCTAAAAAGAATAGGTTCTCTAAAAGCTTCCGGTGTACATTCCAAATTGCCTCCCACAATTTTATTGAAACAATTACACCTAGTATTTCATTGCCACACAAAGCAGATCCGGAGTGTTGTCATCCAAATCAAATGTCGCCCCCTTCAGCTAGTAGCCCGACCTTCGCGTGTCTGAGAGCGGGGGAGGGTGAAGGTACCGACTTTAAAGCCAGGAATCTATCTTTCTTTCTGCAGGGAACTTAACAGAAATGGCACTTCGTTTGTGTATACTTTGATGGAGTTCGGTGTTATGATAATATATTTTTTTGTTGTTGAAAATATCGACTAATGGCCTGTGGCGAAAGAAATTTAGTTTGACTTTCACTTAAACGGTTATTGAACAAATGGCTCATGTGGGGATAAAATCATTTTCTACATTAACCGACTCGTACACATGCAAATAAAGAGTCCATATATATTTCTAGAGTTCACCCTATAAATAAACTTGATTTTGGGGTGGGTTTTTTTTTTGGGGGGGGGGGGGGGGTAGGGGGGTAGTGAGTTACACTAAAATAAATATTATGAATTCAAAAATATAACTGAGATTAATAAATTCAGTAAGATAGGTCTCGACTGTGTTGTTTAATGAATCCAATATGATTTAATGATCCGAAAATTATCTCTTTCGCCAAGAGGCCAACGAATGATATCAGGCGGCAAGGGCGCCTTTAAAAGGTGATTCTGAAATGTTTTCTATAATATCTTTTCAATCGAATAAAAAATAAATTGCGATTTGTCAAATCTCATATTATATGATTATCCTGTTAATTGACAATCTTCAAAACAAATATTTTTTAAGTTCATCACGACAGATTCGTGTACTAACCCCGCAGGTGCGCGTGTGCTTGGTTTCTTTGCATGTGTCACGTGTAGAACCTTGTTATTTGCTAAATTACAAAAAAGTTGTGTAATTATTAAAGTGCTTCATATTGCACTTTTTAGGCAAAAGGCGATAAGGGAAAAAATGAAAAGTTTAATTTCAAGTTCATTTGTATCTCTCAAATCAAGAAGAAATATGAATTTCTAGACGATTTCGAATTCTCTTTCAAATGTGCCATCCACGTTTATCCTGAAAGATTTTGTAGTCTACATGTAGTTCAATACTGTAACATCAACACATAACATACCGAGTTAAAAGATTATATCTCATCAAAAATTTAAAAATCAGTATCTACAGAGTCGAGCTTGATTTATCCTTGGATGTCAATTTTATTTTTGAATTTGCGATTTTAAAAAAAATATAACCGGATCTTGGTCTTCTTTTCATGTCCTTTTAACCTTGGATTTTTCGTCTGAATTAATTTTAGAAATGAAATCAAACATTGATTAGCACAGCTCACATACTCTTCAACATTCTGACTCATCTGTTATATACACCGAATGTACAATAGGATGTTTTTAGTTTTCCTTAAGAGTAACGTACATTGTAATTTACAAACTGGCGCACGCACCTGTGGTAAGCAATAAGTTTAAATTGTGATTAACATTGACCGAATAAACATAAATTAAGCAAATAAAATAGTTTTGGCAAACTTTGTTTGCCTCCGCAAATTAAGTCAGTCAATGTGTGTATTTTATGGTACATGTGGGATATGTACCCGTTTCCAACCGAAGGCAAACATCAGATATTTTATTTCTCGATGCGATAATATCTACGCAAGATTATATTGATATGTTGAACGATCGAAGAATAAATTTGGACGAAATCAAACAGACAACATCAAACTATCTCTTAACAGAGATAGACAAAATGAGTTCATCACTCTTGCAAACTGCAATTAGACTAGTGACCTTTTAAAGAAAAGCATTTTTTTCCGAACAATACATCAATAATTGTGATAGAATTTACCTTGAGGATTCTGCGACTCGACTGGAGCAAACGCATCTGAAAGAATCAAATAAGGCATATACAATTTGTGTCGCAGCTAAATGACTCGTACTTGACGCTTAACCTTAAGCAGATAAGAACAATTAGCATCACGTTGCCGGTTGGTTTTTTTTTTCTGCTAAAGAGCGCACAAAAACGAAGATTGCCCACCGAGACACCTGTTCACCGGAGATATACTTTTGCTTTCCTAGAAAATTACTAAGGACCTACATACACTGTACATGAACCTCCGCGGGATGATTATGTTTTTTCTCTGAAATTTTTCGTCCTTGAAGATGTCTTAATTTTGGACCATCTTCAAATTCGAAAGTCGTTTTAAATGTCATATAAAATCCTTGTCACACTACTACGAAACAACACGATAGAACAAATACACGTATTTTAAGATCCGAATTGCGTATGAATTCCAGACAGATATTTCGTTTATGATGGAATTAGTCTCTACAACACGCCCCAACCCCCACCCCAACTGGTTATTAAAAAACCCAACAGTATCAGATTTCAGATTAAAAGATTAATTCCTAAACGAGCAAAAATAGTTTAAACTTTGTCAAAAATGAAAAATGATATGTAATCATGATCATGTACATGTAAATCCCTCCCTCATCACCATAAAAAAGACACGTTTAAGAAAAATAGAACAAATTAAGAAAAACCTCAACAAATATAATATATTAAAAAAAGTCACTAAATTACTCCGAAAAGAAAACTAAATCAGAAATAAACACAGATCAAAAAACTCAAAAAACCCACTCACTTTTTGGCATTATGAATGCCATGGACGCGTGGAACTGATTTTATTCAGTTATCATTGGCTGAAGAGTTTCAAAGTAAATATATGGTAACTCCTATCGTAATAGGATATTTCTCTACACTAATTAAAATTTGAAAAAAGGAAACGACTTGCATAGTTATTGATATACAAGTGTTGGATATTGTTAGATTTAAGTCTAGTAATCATGTAGTTCTCAACCAAAAAAGTAAAATCCAAAACTTCATGGTCATTACAAAGGCACAACCAGCTTTTCCGGAACAATCGAGTGGAAGTCTCATAATAACTTAATTTTATCAATTTCATCTTTCCAATAATTGATGCCATTTTTGAAAAACAGTATGAACACTAGTGTATCCAGATAAAAAACTCGACATTTATTAAAATGAATTCATTCGGCATATTTTATTGACAAAAGTCAACATGTTATTAAATAGAATTCGAAGCTCTACAACTTAGATAGTCCGTTTATTTATTCGGGTCTGAATCTACCGGCCCTTTTTATGCGTGTCCTATTTAGAACGCATAACACCGCATGGTACACGAGAAACCGAGATAGATCTCGATCTATTACATCTACACTCTACCTCTTATGAGGAATTGTGACGTAACCTCAGTAGTACTGCGAGGTAAAATACCAATATAAATGCGTGTATACATATTTATTACTATATCTTACAAATTGATAGAAGAATCATGTTCTGCTTTGTTTGTTTTTCATCGCTGATTATTACACTGATACCACAGGGGCCAAGCCCGTTTTAACATCAATTTCAATGTCTTTATTTATGCTTACATTGAAATAAATGTAAAAACGGGCTTGGCCCCTGTGACTGATACCAAAAAAAAGTTTATAATATCGATATCTGCCTGACAGTGAAATCTACCGTGAAATATCAAGCTTTAATTAGTGATAGTCTACTTGTAATGTTCTATAAGTTCACACTTGATTTAAACAATAAAATCCTTTCTTTGGTAATTCATGTGGTTATGAAGGTAGCGACACTGCAATGATCGCAACCTTCATATCCCGCATGAATCATTTCCATTTTTCTTTCAACATATTAACTGATCGTAAAAAGTAAGTAAAAGTATTGTACATCAGTAAGCTTAGATTAAAGAAATAGCTAAAAGGTCTTATATTGTATACTGAATATTTCGTACAATCCGTGATTTTTCTTCGGTTGCTGAAGGTTACGACCGATCCATAAACTGGTTAGAACTGGATCATGTAGATTTTAGTCTTATCAGTTTGTATGGAGCTGTGAATTACAATCGATATCCGTATGAAATACATGTAGGGGAAATCATATTAAGTGGATGTAAATATATTAACCTAAATCACAGGCCTAAAAATCTCATGGCGGAATGTGTCCTTTTTCATACATAGTATTATGATATCATGTATGTGATGTTTACTATAGGAAAAATATACAAAATTGACTAAGAAGGCTGAACTGAAAATGATAGGGGGGGGGGCTTTGTACAAAAATAAAAAATATTTGTTTTGCAATATTCGATGATGAAAAATAAAAAAAAAAAATTGTGGAATTTGTTTTGTTTTTTTGTTTTTGTTTTGGTGATTTAATATTTAGAAAAATGGGATATTTTGCCCAAGGAAATAAATAAAGTCTGTTACGAAAACTTTTTTTTTTCATTTCAGTTAATAAATATGTTGCATGGTTTTGTAAAGGTTGTCAATTAAAGATTAAACTATTGTCACTAATATTTACCAAATCACCAACAAAATGGATAATGTAATAAACATGTACGAGCGCCAGTATGTAACGAAAATAAATAAGTAAATAAGTAACCAATATATACAACAACAAAAACGAAAGGTATAATAGTAAAACTCACAATCCATTAAAAAAACCTAAATACATATAATATGATATATTTATCATATATTTAATTCAATTCAACTCGAAGAACCTCTCATTACAAATTCTAGGAGGTAAACATTTGCAACGAACTGTAGATAAGGGAATGTGAAGAGAAGAAGAAAACACCCAGAATGCACCCTGAAATTAATGAGAATCAAAGTTTACTCGAACAATCGATCAGAAGTAATAATCGATGAACTTTTGTTTGAGGGACAAATTGAATTATTCTTACCCGTACATAGAAAAAGTCCGAGGTCCAAGTTTTCAAATACACTGTCTGCGCAAGTTGTCACTAAAGGGGTGTATTGCATAAAGCTCGTAATTTGCAATGATTGATTAGCCAGAAGATCTTGTCCCGGGGGTAGAATTAACTAATAAGTTGGGTGGGTATTCACAGGTATATGTAGACGACAGTTCAGACCGTTTTATATACGTAGATGACTTTGTGCGTACATACCTATATACAGCGTTGCAATTATGTGTTAAGTACAGAATGTTGACATGGGGTTCGAATTTTATTTTGTATCTATTAAATTCACTTTTCTAAATGCCTTTCATATATAAAATAGAGACAAACTAAAAAAAAGGGGTAATTGTTATATGAAAGTTAATTTTCTATGATATGACCAAGGTCACTTTTTGATAAAAAAAAATCCCATTATATAATGAATTTGAATAACTGACATATTATGGAGTTTCTCAAATTCTGTTATACGTTTGAAAATATGCAGTCGGTTATGACTGAAAGGCTGTTCTTATTATAAAAGAAGAAAGGGGCCGATTTACTAAAAGACTCTCTATTGAGACAGAAGAACTGTTTTCATTTTCTTAGTCTTAATCACTCGCGCATATCTAGAATTGTTTGTTAAAATAAACTATACGGAACCAGTTTACTCACTCACCCATCCCCTTTTAAAACAAAATGATAAAAAAAACAACACACTAAACAACACTAACAACACACTAAACAACACAAAACACACTATACAACACTAACATTACACTAAACAACACTAAGAACACACTAAACAACACAAAACACACTAAACAACACTAACAACACATTAAACAACACAAAACACACTAAACAACACACTAAACAACACAAAACACACTAAACAACACTAACAACACACTAAACAAAATAAAAACTCCAAACAAAAAAAAAGATGCTACAAAATGCAATAAACCGCTCACACAACGTTATTACACAAATTTATATTATATTACATGTACTATTAGCGGCGTAAGAGCTTTATTTTCAGCTATTTGCGCAAAAACTCATGAATAAAGCACTTCTAATTGCAACTATCAGATGAAGGATATTCTTTTTATTTGATTGGTATTAAAGTTTTTTGATTCTCATAATTTTCTTTAAAACAATCCCTTCTTTTATGAAAACGTCTACAATTTCGATATGTTGGCACACATATTTTTTTAATTTATCAATTTAGAATCATTTGACAATTACCTATTTCTTACAAAATTCTTATCATCACCTATAACAGTAAGATTGACTTTATTTGCTAACTTTAACTAAATATGGTTTATCATTAATGCGTGTAATTACTTCCGGGACGTAAGAGTTATTTTATTGGTCCTATTTACATTGTTTGCGTCTTCAAGCTAGTTTTCAAATAAATAATTTCAATTTTTTTGGTACATTTTATCCATCTTTTAAGGACATTCAAACATATATTTAATTTATAAATGGTTGGTAATCATTAGAAACAAAATGTTTACTTTTCATTATTGTCACCATTAATTATTCAAAATATTTAGATTATGCATATATGTACATGTATCATAATTAAGTATTTATTTATGAAAGTTTTTGCATATATGTAATAGATTTAAAGGTAAACAAAATATTAGAACCACAAAACACTATAATTTTACATGATCAGAATTCTACATGCACATCAATGTGTTTCTACGAATTCTAATTTTTTTTAAAAACGAGCGATGGTTGATTGTTATATTTAAATTAACCTTTATCGAATTTAAATTTACAATTTTCCGAAGTTAAAACTATTTTTACAAAATGACTTTTTGTATCATAATTCAAAAAATGTATCTTTTATTTCTCAGGTTTGTACTAACAAATGTTAAAGTAGCAAGTTTTGCACGTTTAACCACAATGATATTTACATGTGAATTTTAAATGACCAGCCTATTGCTCGTATTTTAAAAAACCCATGTAAATTCAATACCACTTGGAATCAAATCATTTTTAATTTGAACATTAAAAATACTATGCTCAAAATTTATAATACGTTCGTTCATACATACTTTTGCGTCTTTCTTGATAGATAACAAAAAGATGCGAAGTAAAACCAGTAAAAAAAAAAGTAGAAATTGATAATAAATAAAATAACATTGTCTTATATTTAATTGTTGTAAAATTTGCATGTTTAAATTAAAATGAAATTATAGCACACCTACCTATCTCTCTGAACCAATGTATTATTGAAATATTTTATCGCAAACTTAACTGGCGAGCAAGCGACAGGTAAGATGTAGTATTAATACAATGTGATTATATATCTATTATTCTACTGGACAACTAACGCCAACGCAATCAGCTCAAGCTTGAATGAAGAGTAAATATTATGTCACGTGTGTGTTTATCAATGGTATCTTTGGTTCGGCACACCTTTTTTCTTATCTGCAGAAATTCTTTATTCCCAAAATAATAGAGCAGAATTTTAGTACATGTACCTGCAATACTGGGATTATCAAAATAGAGTTTACTAAAAAACTTTCACCCGTCTTTCATTACTTTGCTTTGCTCTTGTTGACTATGCGCTTCATTAAAAAATCAAGCCTTGAAGTAATTCTATAATAGCGAAATACGCTTCCAAATTTTCTTGTTATGTACAATGTGAAAGCTAGTACATGTACATGTGTACCAATTTATAGATTCTGAAGTGCATGCGCATTCATTTTTAATCATGTGTTGAGGGTATCACACAATGACATATAAATTATGAAAAGTTCGCTTTATAAAATAAAAAATTAATATTGGAACGAACTGTAAACGGAAGCATTTCTGATAAAATGAATAAAAATATTCAACAAAAGAATATATATTGTGATTTAAGTAATTAGTTGTATAAACAAGCATTCTGAGAGTATTGCATAAGCAATACACGTCCCCTACCGGTTTGTGGAAATTGTGAAAACAATGCACTGTTATGCAGATTATCGAACCCGAACATTAAAAACTTGGAATATAAAAAATAAATTTTCTCGCAAATATGTCAACCAGAACGCTACGAAAGTGTAAACTTGATCTGTAGTTTGACATTTTGAAGCTGTTCAACAAATTTCATATTATTCCTCAAACGCATAAAGAAAAAAAGTGTGGAAAACTGAAGTGGGACAGACAGACGGACAGACAGATGGACGGACAGACGGACTGACGGACGCAGAGGAAAGCTATAGTCCCCTCCGGTGAAAACCGGTAGGGGACTAATAACAAAAAGTATTTTTCACATCTGTCTCCTACATGCAATAACAGTTACGTAATGAATTGCCTTATATGTCTATTTCTGGCAGATTCGAAAATTCACCATTGTGAGAAACGCATTTTTAATTGTTATTTCCTGTACTGGGTGTTGTAGATTAAGATTAGTATAGAGACTGAGTGACCAATCCTGTTCTATAATTTACGCATGTCTCAACGAACAGGTGTTGATTGAGCAAGCATTATTCAATTTTCTTTAACCGTGTTTTTCAAATACACTGTTCCAAAGTAAAGAACAATTATACGCAGTGCATTATTATTTGTTTTGAACACTACTTGAACACGTATCTCTCAATCAGACGACGTGTTTCATAATGATGATGATGATCATCATCATCATAAATATCGTCGATGACGAAACAGTCCACTATTATATGAACTGATTTACAACACATATTTTGCCATTATGTTCATAAATTAATTTCAAACGATATCAATGCATTTGTCACCAGTATATACCCGAAATAATACCAAAATTGAAACTTTTTTGTTATTACCAAATACTGCCACCTGCCCGATAATTCTTAGCAGACGGTACAGTGACATTCATTTTGTTTTGATTTAATAGTAGCAAGTCTAATCTATTTCAAATACATATTACAAACCATTTTGCAACATCTTTCGAAAGCCTTATTTTTACAGGATCTGCTTTTACCGGATACGGATTAAACATGCACGATAATTTCCTTTTGAAATGAGGTTCATTTTACGGCGCATGCGCGCATAATGCACATGCTATTATTTTGAATCAAATAAATGTTAAATTGACTCAATCTGCAATTGATTCACAGGAAGATCCCCTTCCCCAGGAAAAGAGCTCGTTTCAATACTTTGTCTTCTTAATAGCGTTTCAAAACAGTTCGTAGTTCAAACGCTTTTTTAACGGTATTGTTTCAATGAACATTTACGGCTCATATATATTGACTTTGATTTGATTGGTGAAAACAACTCCCCTGACAGCAAAAGTCTATTCTATAACAATTTCAAAGACAATGTAGGCTAAGTTGAAGCAATTTCATCTCCAAGTGGAAAAAAATGAGGACACAGGCATAATATTCTTATTGTTGGTGTTAGTACGAAGATGGCGATCCTTAGGAAAACCGTGATATACACCAACTGACGTAAAATATCAATTAACCTTTTGGAAACATTATAGCGTTTATCATTTGTTTGACTCGCAGTTTATACAGCCTCAAGACCTTAATACGGTAGTTTAAAAGGAAAAAGGAATAGCGCACCATGATAAGACTTTTTCTAAACCAGATTTAATGTCATACATCTCACTTGATTCGTCGTCCGTAAGAATGATTATTAACTATCATGTTATTACTGAAACCGGGAGTGATGTTGCTATAAACAATTAAACATAACACCGTTGTATTTCACAACAGTGTAAAATTCAATAATATGTTTTCTTATTACGTCAATGAAATTTGCTAACGTAACTTTTATTTTTCTACAGTGTAGATGTTCTTGTCCCAAGGAATGAAGAAAACAAGTTAAGCAAGAGTTACATGTTGGGGATACGTACATGTTCATGTGTTCTACGTTGATCAAATAGTCCCATGTCTTGTCCTTCTTATAATTTTTTTCAACATTTGAACTTAAGCGGATGAACTTAGGCACAACTCCAGTTTAACATGCATGTTTAGCTATTAAATCCCTTTCCGAATTAAATTTACTCTGAATTAACATCACCTGTTCGTACTTTGATCGTTATTTATATTTTATGAATCAAGATTAAAATAAAGCCGTAATCTGTGGAAGTGATTCATCAAAGTTTCAACATCATGACTTGTCCAAATTCGGTAGAATTTGTGTTTGAAAAACATATTACTCTGTTATGACGTTGGAGATAAAATGCAGGCATGCACAAGAAGCAAAGGGGCGGGAAAACTGTATCTTCCACTTACCTAAATGCATTCGCAATAATGTTATCTTCTGTACTATGAAAAAAACTTTGGAAAGACAACTCATCCTTCAACGTTATCTTATAATAAAAGTTATTTTAAAACAAACCCTCTCCCCCTTGTTAAAAACTGATGTTTGGCAAATTAGTCCTTCATTGGAATTTTTTTTGCTTTTTAAAGTTTTAAAGATATGCCCCGCCTCAAAAGCCATATTTGAAGAAAAAATACGTAAAACAATACGTTGAATTAACGTTATACCAATCACTTCTGACTAAGCGAGACACATGGTCTTTAAAAACGGTTGACTTTAATTGCCTGGAGTTTTCAGTAGTTTGAAAATAATTATTATACTCTATTGTTGTGACAAAAATTTAAAAACTTAATTCTAATTCTAAATTGGATATAAAGTAAACTTATTTTAAAAACTATAGCTTCTTGATCATCAAACTTACCGTAGTGCGAGCGACGGAGCTAGTCTTTTGAATTGAAACTCTCCTACAGGCTGGCAAAAATTTACGTTCATCGATTAATAATGAAATAGTTGAATCAAGACAAACTTTAGATAAAAGAGTTAAAAGTTTATTACGAAAAAAGAAGAGAAACACGTGGTGCAGGATTCAGTAACGCGCGGATCAATACTGTCTCTGTAACACACGGATCTACTCACACACTTCCCGTTTCAGCGATTGGCCTAGATTGACCAATCACGACCGAGTCCTGAATATATTCATTTGCAGCATCAATAACTCAGCAGTATGTATAAGTCAATCCTAAACTCAACTTAAATAGATGCAATATTGATTAAAAGTAGATAACCAACACGTTTTCATCTCGTATATATTGAAACATGTTTGGCGGAGATAAGACTCCATTTTGGAATGTAAATTGTTGTATATAAATGTTTGCAGTGCTTAATTCTTGTCTTGAAGTCTTTACACAAATGTACTTGATTCTACCTGTAGATCAATGGCTGTGCATTCCAAGACCTCCTTAAATCGTTGAACTCTAGCTCTGTTCATCAAACAACAAGAACTGGCCTGCGGTTAATTTCAGATGATAGAAAAATATTTCTATCGCATATTTTGACGTGTTTTTTTGGGTCCCTTTATCTTTCACAGTACACGAAATAGATACATGCTCGAGGGAAAGTTTAGTTAGCTTTGATTAATACTTAATGCGGTTTTATTGAGAAATTTAATATACATTTCCTTATTAATAAATATGACATCACCAAAAGTCAGGCGATTCAAATCATCTTCATTTACACAAGGAATATCAACCGATTAGCAAACTGCGCCATGATGTCATTTTCATGGTTAAAATTTCAAAGAGAATTAAATCGCTTTAGTGCTATATCTACAAGGAAATGTTGAGTGATGGAACAAAAAGTTTTTATCAAATCACCTGAGGTACTCATAGTGTGCACCCGTTGTGAAATAAATTATTATGAAAAACCATTAGCATGACGTTGTATTCTTTTATCTCTATCGCAATATTGCATATAGTGTAAAATAATAATCAAAATCGATATGAATTAATGCTTGTAGTAAAACTCGGTAAAAAATGAATCGTTATCATTAGCTACACATTTATGGACATTGACAGAGGGAAATAAAGTAACGACGAACAGGCCAAAAAATTATGAAAACTTGCCTCAAATATTACTATACTACCGGCGATGAATTTAAACCTTGCCTTTAAAATAATAATTTCGTTCGATGACGTAATTGACTCGTTATCTCTATCGCCTAAACACAAACTGTATTGTAATAGATAGATAGGAATCTTCGCTTGCTAATGATACCTTCGGTATCCGCAGTATCGCTTTAAATAAAGTATATAAAAAAGGATTAAGGGGGTACCACGCTACGATGACGTTGAGAGTGCTTTAAGTGGCAGTTGACAGTTTGACGCTCCAGAGCCTACTTGTAGATTTAATTTGTTTGAATGGGAGATTCAAAGATGAAATAATTCTGTCAAGGACTCGGTGTCTCGGTGACTACTTGTCATACCTAAAGTTACAGATGGAAGAGCCCACTTACGGCATTGTTTTCCCGCTCAGCGCTTCACAAACTCACGTTAAATCTGTATATTTTGACACCGCCAAATTCGGTCAGCAGTTCTTCTATAATAATTGATAAATATCTGAGGTTTTGAAATACCACATACTGATTACGTGGTGATTTTTTTTCTTAAAAAATTCGATCATTATCAATAATATTATTTACAATGTATGTATGGAAAAGTTATATATTGTCGTACGCTTGAAATACAGATACTTGATGAAGAAGAAACTTTTCATACACAAAAAGATGTGTTTACTATTATTTGATATCTAAAGCTATCTGTATATGTTGCATGTAAAAAGAAACAAAGGATTCATTGTAACTTAAGATAAACTGTACAATAACTACTAAATATGCTACAGGATATACTTAGATGTAAGTTATATACAATTTAATGAAAAAAAAAAATTAAATGCCTATTATATATATTTTAGAAATAAAGCATAATCGTAAAATATTAATGAGTTAACATGAAAGTTGTTTAAATCATATACGCATACAACGTATAATGTACAATCAGCGATAGCATGACAGAAATAGATTGACATTAGGCATATGCCATCTAAAATAGCGCCGACTTCTCTATTAGGTACAAGGAAGCACTGAATTACAGTAGTGTATAAATATTAGGGACTAGACTAAAAACGATAAGGCGGAATATCATACTTTAAATCGCTAAAAACCTTGGCCTGAATAATTTAATTGAGGAGGCTGTGTGATCAACAAGTAACCGTTAAAATCTTCCTAATGTTTATTCATCTGACTTGTTTTTGCTATAAACTATGATTTAGCAAATAAAAATGTTTTTAATATGTTTTCTTCAAAGTGTTCTTATATCTTTATATAGAGCTTTTCTTAGTGAGGAGAAACCGGCACGATCATTTCGCCCACTTAATTAAGCCAATTTACAAGTTTCTAAGGAATGTGCATCAAAGAACGAAAACAACAAAGATAAGTCTTTGTTGAGTCCTACTATTCAATACAAAAAAGTTAATCAATGATGTATAAATTAACACAATTCTGATGAAATTCTTAAAAAGACGCAATGAAAATGTGCGTCCATTATTATAATATGTTCATTTATTTGAGAAAAAAAAACCACATACTATTTGGTCAACTATGTGGTTCATTTTCATTAGTAGCCGAAATTTTAAGACGCAATTTGCTTGAAAGACTTAGACTTTGGTCAAGTTCAAAACACTAAATTCTGCACGATCGTATGTATATCTATAGATGAGAGAAACTCCTTGAACGGTTGAACGGTAAATATCGATAGTTTAAATGCCGGTTTTTCAAGAGTTTCCGGGTAACAAAGTTCGCTGTTCAAATAGATACCCTCGGATAGTTCGTTATCTTAATATGTTTTCAATTTCTGTTGTAAGTGCTATCTCCCTATATACAATTTACCTGCCCTGTCTCGTTTTTACTGTTTTCTTGGTTTTTTTTTTTTTTACATTCTGTTATGAGAATGTAAGGGAGATAGTGGGCAGTTAATGTTGACAGGTTCCTTAGCGTGGGTCAGAGAGATTGAGGACATCAAGGTAAACCTCAAATCCAACGATTAGAGTTTGTTAGTCTTCCATTATGGACGTTTCGGTGTGAATGGGTTAGTCCTTGTATATAGATACTGGGTTATCTCTCTCGATCAAACGCCCGCACTTCAGCAGGCTAGGATACTTCCGCGTTCATGTACCTTGTAATGTACCGAAATGTACAGGAATAGGACAGTCAATATCGCTTAAGACAATAGTTAAGATGTTGTTAAATATACAACGAAGCAATATTCCGAAACCTGTTATAGTTAACAAGGCAAAAAAGGGATAACAAAGATATAAGATTTATATAACTATCTTGGATAAGAAAAATCGATGTGCGTATGGGATTACACCAATTGAAATACGCTTTTTTCATTAAAGGCGGAAGACAACAAAAAATATCTTACAACCTTTTTCTCATTGTGGTTCCTATATTCATCTACTTAAACTAATAGGAATGATCAGTGAACGCCGAGTAGTATGTTACCAGCCCTCGGGACACAAACATCAATGTACAAAAAAAAGAAGACAAAACACAAAACCTTGAAAACGATTACGTGACATCTTCCAAAATCACCGTATTCTTATGTAAATATGAAGGATCATATACTTAAATCGAAGTCCCTTTATGTTTATCGCTTCAATCATTAGAGCACTTAATATCAGTAGTATTTATTTCCTGTAAAAGCTTGAAATGGTAGAACTTAGTATATATTGGGATATTAAAAGCTATTAAACAGCAATTTTACCACCATCAAAAGATTTATTACAGTCCATAGTATCCATCTTGCGCCAAACGCATGCGCTTTTAACGATCTATACATGTACATGTATGTATTTAAGAGGTAACCAGTCAACACACTAAAATCTATAACCAAAGCGTAACACTGGGTTTCTAGATCATCATGTTAATATTATCGAACACGTTAAGTACAGATACTGGAATTATACAAAAACTGCTTTCTTGTAGTGGTCACATTACATTACGGTGAAGTTCGACCATTTAAATATCAATATCTCGCGTGTACTTTCTTTGACAATTTTGCAAAATCATTTTTTTAATTATTACACCCAACGTAGATTATTTGTTCAGATGGCATTATTAATTCAATTTTTCGCAATGTGAGTAGGCTATTGTGACATAAGGATAAGAAGACTCCATTGCACGTGTTGCATGAAGCATGCATCACTTTGACTGGAGTGCTATGAATGGTCTTCCGCATTGTTAACTTAAATAGCAAGTTTCACTTTAACGAGAGAAAAAATCAGCAGATGCATGAAACAAAAATAATTTTTAGCATAAAAATAATCACTGTATATTTCTTTGAATTTAGGAGAGGTCGCAGTGCCTGCCTGTGCTATGCGTCTAACACCGGAGGTTATGATCACCTGTTTATACATCGAACATGCAAACTAACAAATTGTCATGTGGAAATTGACCGTCTGATACTGAATGTTAACATGCTTGAAATATTCACAACATGTTGATTTTAACTGCCGTCATGCATTTCACCCACAAATATTTGAGGAGAAATATACACTTTTATCTTTCGTGTTCAAATTTTTGTTCTGCAGCGATTTGACATTTTTTGTTTGTTTCTAAAAGCTACTGAAACATGTTTAAGTAAAACTTAATGCATGGTATTTGTTATTCCTGCAAAGATTCCACAGTCATTTCAATTATCCGAAAAAGCAATAATAATGGCTTAATATATAGCAATTGATGACAAAAAAGCTCTAAAATTGTTAAATTGCGCCAAGTGACCCTGTTCTCTAAACACCTAGTAATATTGAGTATCATCTAAAATTTACATACCTATCGAAGATTCCATATCTTCTAATAATACCATTTTAACTTATGAATCCAGATTTGATAGACTTTGTAAATCTATGTAACAATAATCCCCACCGCGATCTTTTGTGGTGTTCTGTGGTGTTCTTTTTAAGGACACCTCTTCATTCAGAAGATTGCTTTCTCTTCCGTATTGAAGGTTTTTGTGCAATAAGTGCTGGTATTGGCCCTAGTTAACCTTCACTTTGTTAAAACATTGACAGAGAGCTTTTGCTGAACGAGAAAAATATGTGTGTTGATCTTTTCTTTCTTCCTTTTTTACTTACTTTCGGGGTTTTCTAATTTTCCAGTCTGCCTGATGATATCAGAGTTTTTTGTTGTTGTTTTTTTTTCAATTTTTGAGATGCAAAAGACTATAATTAAGAAATGTCGATATTTAATTATGCAAAGGCATTCAAACTTAGCGCAGTTTTCATTTCGAACATTACAAATTGTACACATGTACATGTACTATACATAAAAACACTCTACCACCATACCATCCGAGTCGGCAAATTTAGTACATGAATAATTTGGGCTGGTATTTTAGACTAGGTAGTATTAAAAACTGTCGTTTATAACACAAATTCTTTAAATAAATTTGTTGTCAAACTGTTTTTGTCTAATTGGTGGTCCATATTTCTTCCTTGTTTAATGGCAAGACAAATTGTATTTTTTTTTTAAACCTAATCACACCGAGACCATCTTCAAGCTAACTCTAACGACAGATAAAGATAAAAATATAATACGTTTTGATGCACATACCACATTTGATTGATAACTTGCCTTTCGCCATTCATCTTTTTCATATTTTAATCTTTTATTGAGGAGCAAATCGCGACCACATACTGGTGAAACTTTCAACATTGGCCTTTTAACAGTAATGATTCTTTATCGTGCCAACACCTAATATTGTGACTCGAGACTTCATCTAATAAGTTTCAACCTATAGACAAGCCGCTTGGTGTTGTAAAGGAACAGGTACTAGTTTATTGAGCTGCGGCCAAATATTAAACCTGCAAACTTCGATTGCCGATCGAACGCTCCCTTAGCAATTTCCAGGGAAAAAATCAACTAGCCGACACACAACTCCAATTATTCCGTCTTAATTAAGAGTGAATTTAAAACAATTTTTTTCTCTCTAAAATTTACTTAAGATCTGCAATTGATTGAAGTTTATTCATTCAAAGACTTAAAGAAATAAATAAATAAATATATATATATATATATATATATATATATATATATATATATATATATATATATATATATATATATATATATATATATATATATATATATATATATACACACACACACACACACACACACACACACACACACACACACACGAAAATTAAGTAATAAATCTACACTTTATTTGTTTTGCAAGAAATCAAAATTTATCGAGACTAAGAATAAAATAGATAAACAAGTACTAAATGTACCCGCACAACGCAATGCCTTCTCTTACTAATCAATTAGTAAGCAATTATTCCATTTGGTTTGTAAGTAGGCCCTTGTAAATCAATGAGGAAGCAACTCGACAACTGCTCTGCATAATTGTCATTACGTACATGTATGTATATTAAGTAAAACAGAGACAGATTTTTCAATTTTTAGCGGGTTTTTGAATTACTCATAGTAATCTCGTGTAATAAATTTATTATCAAATTCTCAGCGTTGCAAAGACACACCCAATTATGAGAATGGGTGTATGAAAATACTTCATTTTAAATTAAAGTACCCAAAATCTGATAACTTTTCAAACGCCACCCCCCCCCCCACTCTCAAGATTCACCCTTTCCCCTTCAAGATATGGATATTGTACACCGATTTTGGTGTCACGAGAAACATTTCCAAAATTCAGTTAGACAATATGGACTATGAAAATTAAATAAAATTATTTATTTCTATTAGCCAAATAACTCAATTATACAAGGTTTCCACAACTTTTTTTGGTATTTGAGGGAAGGGTTGTAACTGCTGTCAATACAGTAAGTTTAAAGTTAATGCTTAAAATAGAACTGTAAGATAAGGTGACTTCGACATCAAGGGTTTTATAATACCTAAATATATATTAAATCAAATTACTGTATATTGGGAAAATGAAACATATACAGTCATGTCTAGTGTAAAGTGAAATGATTAGCAAAAATATATTATTCTATGGACTACTTAAGTTTTATATATATATTGGCTGCGTTTACTAATTAATCATTTGTAGGAAATTTTTAAAAACTATTCAACTGAATAAATATTTTAATCAAGTGCTGTCTGGCATTTACTGTATTATTAAACACGTGTAACATTTGTTCATAGCTTTAAAAGCACATACTCAGTATCAATCTAGGAAGCATATCAGTTCCTTTAATGAATTCTATTTCTCAAAGAAAAACAGTCCTAAAACATTGTATACAAGAAGAAAAAAAAATATCAAGACGCATCATTTTTATTTTGTAAAAAAAAACCAACTAACTTTTAACATGTAAAATAAAACTGAGTTCATTTTGAAGCTGATCACATGTCGACAATTTAGACAAGACTTAGAATATGGGGAGAGAAAAAAAATCCATAATTCTAATGATTTATTTGATTCCCATCAGAATTTCCAAAATACACATTAATAGAGGATTATTTTTTTCTTTTTCACGACTCCGTCTCCTGCATACTACTTATAGCATTAACGTGGATGGTTCAAAGTGCGCCCGATAGGTTTGTTTCCTCTAGTCCAACGTGATATTGGAACTTAACAAACATTTCTATAATTTCCATTTCCCCTTTTCCGTGAAATATTTACCCTTTTTTCCGCCAAGATATTGTCACTTCATAGTTTTTATCCTATTTCCTTCATACGGTTATTATATTTAAACATTTGGATGAATTTTTATTGCGAGACCTCTTGGCAATTTAATTCACTTTTTGATAATTGAAGTATGTTGTATAAACATAAAAAGGTCTTTGAAGCATTTGAAATCTGAGAGAACTTATGTGATAATTATTTTTGAAGTATTTTCAGCAATCCCCAAAAACATGTTATATTTCAGCCTAAAAACTTCTAAATATTTTGATTTGAAACACAGACATCAATATATTAAAGTGATATATTATTTAAAAAAAAAACTCGATCACAAACCATAAAAAATACACAAATTTTATTAAATTATTACTAGTTTTTTTTTTACTTCAAGTAACAAGTATTCAATATATTGCTTTTGCAATAATTTCATTTATTTGAAGTTAGTCTTGTGTGCACTATAATATACGGAAAAGAAGATAAAAGATATGTGTTCAATAAAAACCGCATAATCCAACACAAGTGTCATCTTCTTTTTAAAATTAAAACTAGGATTTTCTACCCTTATTATTTTTATCGTCCCTTTACTGTATTTCTTTTATATTCTTTGTACTGTAATAACAGACACCCTGTCTTTATTCGGACATAAAATTGCTCTTCCAGCGAATGTCGGTTTAGACAGGCTACACTGTATGCAAAATCGTCAGTATCATAACTCCTGGTATTAATAAACGAATTCATGATGAATGAAAAAAGGAATTTTATTCAAATATGTAAATATATCTAGTCATTAATACAATTTATACGTTTAGTTCGACACAAGACCTATATTTCAGCTGCTTTACATGTTAATGCCGCATTGAAACCTTATGGGATTACGCTTAAAGTACAAACACGGCTGGGTGATAAAGATGTCAGAGTGTGCATGGTGTATAATTACTGACTAGAAATCGGTGTTTTGTTGAATACATAATATAAGGAAACGAGTGATAGCTAATTGATCAAACAAATGATTTATGGCTTCAGGATTAATATTTCGTGTTCAAAGCTGCACTTCTGTGTAAATCGAAATACATGCACATCATGTAATGATGTGTATTAAAAATTACGTTTATTAAAATGGAACATAATTTTTATTTCTTGCAGTATTTTAAGACGTGCACTATTCACCGAAAAAAAAATCAGTCAAATAAAGCAAAAAAGCAACTACATGGGCAATTAAAGAAAAAAATTATATTTACATCTTTTATCTAATCATTGAACATTTAATTTGAAATGTTTTGATTTAATTTCTGATGAAGTTAATTACAACTGTAAAAAAAGAAATCAACATAGTGTGTTCCAATAGCTTCCAGTTTTTATTTAAAATACACTGATGGAAATGAATAATTGGAAAAAAAGGAAAGGCGTTTGTTTCCCTAAACTGGTCTCTAAGAGAGAGGAAGGAAGCTATACATTTCCAATGAAGAAGCAAAATTGCACATTCTGAAAACGAATTTTTTTTTTGAGTTTTGAATGTAAAAAAAAATAACGTCTGTTAAACTATATATTTAGCACTGGCAAAAACCTAAATAAAAGTTTTTAAATGTGGGTTCATTGCAAATAGATAAATTATAAAGTTTCTATGCATGCAGGTCTGCAATGGTTGAATGAACTAAAAGTTTTCACAAATAAAAAGAAGTCAGTGCAAAAACAAAATTTCAATCTTTTAAGGATAATAATTTTCCCAGAAATAATATTGAAATGTACACGTAGGGTGTATAAATTGCATACTACCTCAATGTCATGTCAGTGCAAAATTTCATCTGAAGAAACGATCGGCTATTGGTGATAAAAACAGAATTTTTTGTGTTTTCATTTTCAAAAATTCACAGTCACAGGTGATAACAACTTTTACTAGAGGTGGTTATACAGTCTGTAGTCGAAAGTCAACTTTATGACATAATATTGTTTTACGGAAAATGCATAAGGATAGGTGCAAAAATACCACCTTTGCAATGATATAGACAAACTTCTTGAACCGTACATAAAGTTCATTTCTGTTTGCTATATAAAATTATAAGATTTTATTACTTTGGAAAAGAGTATCCTTTTTTATCCTTTTTGCTGGAATCTATATGAACATGAGCACGAACACAAATACATGTAATCATTACATTATATATTCAAGAATAGGCATTTAAAGGTGTTCATCGGCATAACATAAGAAAACCGTTAAGCTGCACATATCGATGGGAAAAAAAACAATCTTCAAGTAAAACTAATAGTACGAAAATTGAATAAATTATGAATTTAATATGCTTCATCATCGTCCAATGATAAATTTTTCACAACATCATTGTAATGCATTTGCTTTCAGATGTTTTTTTTCTTTGGAAAAAAAAATCAACAAAATAATGAATTGCGAAAACTAGCATACTTTATGATACTAATAGGGAGTTCATGATACCCAACTGATAGATGATTAAGGGCGCTTGGGTCAATTAATTAAGAACCAACTTACCGTGTATTCTGGGACCTGTTTTAAATCCCCACTCTGAATTAGAATCATGCATCGTGCTTTGTAACTACACAGACAACTTATGACAAATAATGAGTTCTTTTGTTTTTAATAAAACTTTTTATTTACCAAAACAATTAATTGGCGCTAAGTGCTACTTCATTTTTACCCAAAATTTCCCCGGTTTTCGGCTACACGTACTCTATGTTATTTTTAGCACTAGACATTCTCAGCAAATTCTGTACAAGGGCAAGATCAACGTTACGTCATCGTTAAGAAACGCATGAATGCACATTTTAATCAGCTTCCTTCACGTTAAAAAAAAATCACATTCTCATTTAACGCAAATTAACACTTTGACAGGGAGAGGTAATTAGAATTTTGAAATCTTTAAATTAAAGATCTGTGATGAAAAACTTGACATTTGTATCTAAATTTACCAGTCATGGTATCAAAAGAGATGATTTCGCTTTTATTCATGGCATTTGTTGTAAGGAGTATAGAAAGTATAGAAGTTTGATAAAGTATGTTGCAGTCGATTTGCATAAGGCGACCTTTGTCGTTCAAGGAAATTACAAATGCACTATTACGATAGCATTTCATTATTTACGCTACTTTAACCTCATATCGAATGTTTTATTATTTAAAGAAATCAAAAATTTGTCCACCAAACTAAGATAACATGTTGCAAATTAAGCGACAAAAATATGATTTAATAGTAATAAAAATATAAATATTGTTAGTCTTCTCAAAATAAGTTTTTTTTTTTATACAACTTTAAAATTTCATATTAAGTCGTTGATTAATTTAAAATGATAAAAAATAATTAACATGAAAGAAAAAACTTCCATGTTAGAAAACTCAACACATTAAAACGTTTATTTATAAAAACCTTCTAAACAAAGTTTCTACTTACGTCCAGCTTTATCGTTGTTGTCCATTTCCGACATTAACCCTTGTGCCCCCAGATTGCTACAGAGAAGTAAATTCTGAAACAATAGATAAAATACAAAGTTTTTGAGGAAATCCGGCTCAATTTGTGTGATGCTATTTGATCGCGCAAGTTCAAAATAAGCGCTTTCACTCTAACGAATTTCAACCCAAGTAAAAAAAAAAATAGTGCATGTGCATTTAATGCTTCATTTTCTTTACATGTAAAGCTTTTAGACATGCGAAACCGGAAATATAGTTGTAAGCTTAAATTGTTTTTAAACAGAAACAACTAAGAAATAACAATTAGCGTACTAAATGCGTTTCTATGCATATTAGATATAATTAATAAACAATGTACTTGTATTTTGCAATATTCGTCTTTTGGTTGTGATCTTTAAATCAGTTTGTGATAACACTTGGTCAAATGCTTTTAGATGTACATAACTGTTAGAATTTAAAATTAAAGATTTTTAAATTGAGGAACAGTAAGTACATTTGCAAACTCAGACATGCAAAATGTACTAAGTCTTGTAATTAAAAACTTGGAAAGTTAATTCTATGTTTCATCATTTTAAAATTTCATTAACCCAACTCAATTTCACAAAAACCGCATTAAAATATATCATTTGCCGAGAACCATGAACAATCGTAACAAAAACAAACTATTTATGCTATGAAATTAAATAAAAGCTGTACATTATTCTCTCTAAAATAATGAATGAAAGCAATAATATTCAAAATATCAAATAACTGGTAAAACTAAATGGTAAAAATGTCGATGGAACTAAAATATAAATGTAAAAGAATGACCAGACAACCCAAAATTATATGAAAGATGCAAACTCATGAATTTGTTTCATGTTAATTTAAAATATATGTAAGATAAAAAAAATAAAATAATTTAACTGAAATTCAAGAGTGGAATTACACTGCGTAATACATTTGTCATTGTATTACGTAAGAGAATGTTCGTCCAGAAAACGAATATTTAACAGACAATTGTTCATACAAGAGTCTTAGATTAAGTTTCGAGTAAGGCACCAACTCAACCGGGAAATCCATGTTTCAAACATTAGGACCTGAACTAGAGAATTTGAAAGTGAATATAACCAATCAAGTTCAATACAGGAAAAGGCGTGAAAATTACCATATCTATATAACAAAAACATTGCAATGAGGGTGATGGTATTGGTTGTCATAAAGTGAAATAAAAATACAATTATTAATCATACCCCTTATTGTTATAATCACGCTTTTTCCGTGTAACTGACAAAGCCATGTTCTATATTTACTTTTGATTGCGAAAATATATACATTTATAGAGTAATAGTCTTTGGCAGGGGCATCATGGAATTGTATTATTTTGATATTTTTGGGAATACTTTAAATCAAACGGAGCATTGTTCATTGTGCTAGATAAAAGGCACTGTTTTAGAAGAACTCCAAATTCGACATAAGATTTTAAATGATTGAATCACTAATTAGAAGTATGCACGTACTTGTGCCAATATACACCCTGATACCCCAAAAGCCCTTATTTCGAAAGCTTTAAAAAGCTGATTCATTTGACAGAAAAAGTAAAGTTGAAAAAAAAGATATATGAGAGATATAAAAATTGAGTATCATTTGATTATTGGTACCATAAGGTTTCTACGATACTTCAAGTCCTTAGTTTTGGCCTCTGTACCTGATATTAAATGACATTTATTGCGTTTTGGATCATTTTAATTGGTTTTGACGGAAGCAATTGACCTTATCTTTAAAGTGTGAAACAGTCACTAGATTTTTTAATTTTTTTTATTTTAATCTCTTTAAGCGCCTTTTTTTTTAATTTGCTTTGTCTAAAAATAATAGATTTATTATATATACAAATGCAAGTAATAATATATAATATTATCAAATTATGACAGAAACATGCAGAAATATTTAAAATAGTATTACTTTCTTCAGGACAAGCAACGTATCATTTTGCATTTCGTCCCTGTGAATTGCATATAACATAAAAATGAATGTTTCTTTTATTTTTCAAATTGTAATTGGGTGTCCTTTATGTGTTATTAAAAAAATTTCTACACTAAACGTCAATCATGTATTAAAAAGGTGTACCCCAAATCATTGAAAAAATCTGCACTATGTACAATATTTCCATATCCCAGATATGTTGGAAATGAAGAGAAATGCGGAAAAGGATATTTGTAAATTTCAATTGATAAATTAAATGCAATATACCTTTCGTTGATGATACAATGTAACATGATCAACTAAGTAAAAATATTTAGAAATATCACAGTTAAAGTAACTGCCATCAAATAGGACTTGATGTGTGTAGCATGATGTGAATGTATATGTACGTAAAACAGAAACACTGATTAATTATACACCGTGCTTACTTCAAGGAAAATTGTGTCTTTTTCCCCTTTCCTTTTCCTTAAAAATGATCTTATAACATTAGTTGATTCATGGGGATATGTCCTATTCACTTGGTGGCGTTTAATCCAAAGGTTTACTAAATTCCGCTCTTGTGGTGTGCCTTACTTTGCATGTTTTTATGGAGTGTTTTAAAAGTATGTACATTTAGGAATGATATATATATTCCAACACATTCGCAGTATTGCCGATTAAAAAAACGTATTCAAAGGCAAGAAAAGGAACATTTATAAAATGTGAGTATTGAGCGTACAGTTATAAAAATTTTCGACATTGCTATACATAACTTAAGTTACATGTACAATTGAAACTTGTCCATCAAAGGAAAAGATTGAATTTTATATGTTTGGTACAGTACATGTACATGTATATCTGAGTCCTGATACGCTTTAGCATTCTTATAATAGCATCTATTATCTATTATCTATGCCTTCTATTGACATTCAAACACAGGTTTTTTTACATTCATCCGTAACGATATCAATCAGGAATGTTTACTTTCACTTTATAGTCGGCGCATACATTATATATGTATTAATAATTGTGTTTGATGTATTTCATTGCTTCCCAATGTAAATATAGTTATACGCTTTTTACAAAAAATAATCATCATATACATGTACATCTTAACATTGTTCTTTTAGTTGATAAACTATATTTCACTGTTAATATCTCATGAAAAGGAGATTTGAATAGAACTTTTTTTTTCATTCGACTTTGAATATCTGAAACGAACGCCAAACTCCCAGTGCGCATGTCATGCACGTGTCTTTCCGTAATGGTATCACATCATTCTGAGGACCCTGCTGAACAAGTCATTATGACTGACATAGCGTGGACTTAATGTACATAAATTAATGTCACTGATACACTTACTCTAGTTCATAAATTTCGATTTTTAAACGATTTAATTTATTAACAGAATGTTATGCTGTACTAATAAACTTTTCATAATAGTTTTAAATAGGTTCAACGGGTTTTTGCTTTTAGAAATTACACCATTCAAACACTAATGCAACTTCAACAGAAAACTTCAAGATATATAAAAATCGATGGCTGGTATTACATGCAACAATAAAGTTTCTTATTTATTGAGCCCTAATGAAAAATAGAGCTCTCGATCTCAACAGAAATTTAGAGATCAGATATGTTTCCTACACTTATACATGTACCATTTTATGGCCTAAACATCTGAAAATGGATTTGGCAAACGTTTATATTTGTACATGTAGTCTACAGGGCCTTCGAAGCATATATTTTGCAAACGTAATGCATCAAACGTAGCAAGAGAAAGAAATAGAATTGTCAACGTTTGTTAAATATATACATAACGAACCTTTTGTTCAGCATAGATCAAATTGAATTAAAGATTTAAAAGTTACTTATACAAAAGACCATTTTTGAGGGCTAAAATGTTCAGGTGACTTGTTTTGTGAGAGGTTTTTTTTTATTCTTATTCATATAATAAGTTTGGCCCACTTTTTGAGAAGATGGGAAATAGTCGGTGCGAACCCACTCATTGAGCTTGGTTACCGGATACCATTCATATATGTACCAACCGAGAGTTGAATTGGAAACGTATTTGTCTAAAACAAAAAAAATATTGCAAATAACAGTACGGGAAGGAACCACTTATCAAAATTAGCTTAAAATAATCAAAACACTGAGATACACTGAGGAGTATTGACGCAGTACGCGGTTAAAACAGTCTCAAAACGATTGCATTTATTACGACTGTATACTTTATTCTAAATAGAACATATTTCAGATATAAGTTGTTTCAGTATGCATGTCTTTGATGTGCAATTATAGAGTAAAGAGATTCTGTATAGAGTTAACAGTTGTCACGTCTCAGTAAAAATGTTTTTTAGCTGTTTATTTTATGTAAAAGCCCATAACAACGGCATAGACTTTTAACAAAATTGTTCGATTCAAGCAGAGAATAAAATCTTATAAATTGCCGGTTCACCTTCTAGCATCACTCTAAAGTTTCGAACCTATTTATTATTATAATGTTTTATATCATTTATGGTTAGGTTAGGAACCCAGTAGTTTACATTTTATGAATTTTACGACTAAAGTTTAATCAGCAAAATTACTTAACTTGTCAACAACAAAAAATATAGACTGCATATATTAAGCAATAAAAAAATTCGAACAAATGCAACACAAAATGACATAATAAAACTTGTAAAAAACGGATCACTCTTTAGATAAAGTTTGGAAATGTAAAAATATACTACAGCTAGAATGCATTGTCGTTATTATCATTAATGAGTTGTTACTTGTATTTTTTTGGTCATTTTATTACTAATAATCAGTTATCATCATTGTATCGATATTTCTGTTTTCTGATATAATTTATTTTTAGTTTGAAAGTGTAAGTTAAATAAATTTTCATTATTATTTTGAATATCATATAGAAAAATATTTTTTGTTGAATTATATAGTTGCTGAAACTCCAAATAGGAGTTTTACAAAAATGTCGTCTAAAAATTGCACAAAATATAATATTGTAACGTAAAACAATTGATGATTTTTTCCTGCATATTAAACAAAGACCAATTGGGAAATAATCATAAAAATACTTACTTAACATTCCACAAGATTTGGCAATTCCTTCGGAAGAAAAATCAAATAATGCAAAACCGAATCACTTAGCAGAGTCTATTTTATCAAACCTTCGTGTAAAGCTTAAAGTTTAAAACTATTTGCAAGACATGAATTTAATATTCATGGAATATCAATATTCATAAATAACCTAAATATTTTCTGAATTCATAGATTGATCAAATCGTAAGACTGATATAATTATGTAGAAAAAAAAACAATAAGAAGAAAACCATTTGTTGTCTCTATTTAAATCATTTTTTCAAAAACATTGCAAAAACATCCATTGTTGTGATATTTCCTATGTTGAAGTGTTTCCGAGTACAAAGAACTCCAAGCGCCCGTTTCCTCTACTGTAAGACAATATTTCCCCAGAACGAACGTAGCGTACAACAGCATTGGGTCACTGTGTGTATACGTAATACGTTTATAAATATATTACTTTTTTAACTATCAATAAAGAGAATAGTGCAAAGCAATAACATTTATTATTCGAATCTCGAAATTTCAAAATGCAGAATGTTATATCTAAACATACTAATAACAGATATTCGTGATGTAAATAACAATTCATTTGGTTTACTCAAACGTAGCAGACAACACAATCATATCAATTATTATTTTGCATTTATTATAAAAAGAGACGGATTGGAAAACTTTACGTCTAGTAAGTGAACATCGACATCAAACAAATGAAGGGAGAAATATATCAAATAATAAAACAGTTTTACACAAAGTGATAACGCCGGTACTCTGTCTCTTTAAATAGGGATATTCAACTTGTGAGTTCCAATTTATGAGTTTATACATAATAAATGAAAAACAAAATCGTGCGTATGCATGCATCATTATGTGAAATTGATCAAGAATGAAGATAATTCTGCAATAATTCGGAAAACTTAGCAATTTCGTATGCCACATGACCATATTATACAACCATCACAACCAAAAGGTTATCACTTTTTTAAGGACACATAGTCTTCAATGATATTGTCTATCATGACCACTAATAATGCATTAAAGTCTTGGTAATTAATCAGTATTTATATACATCTTTTTTATAAGAAATATAAGAAAGAAAAGAAACAAAAGAAACACATATGAAAGAAAATTGTAAGATTAAATTTTTTCTCTATTGAAACACATAAATATAAAAATATATTCAAACCACATTGCCAGATAGAGAGAGAGAGAGAGAGAGAGAGAGAGAGAGAGAGAGATTTACTTTTCTAACTTTTTATTTTATCAAATTTCAGTGTCATCTGTGGTTATGCAGTTGGAAGAAGAACAAAATCAAAAAATCTTTTTATCTCTTAAGATAAGTAAAATAGATTTTATAGATTTTACGAATTAAAATATAAAGGTTTAATTTAGACGTTATTTTATCTTGTAGGTAAAATAGAACCATTTCAGTTCTTTACCAATGTTTACATGTATCATATGAATTTTATCAATAAAAAATAACAGAAATATGTAGACCCAAAAAATCAATGTGATAAGAAACAAATTGCTTTTTTCACCATCAAAAGAAAATGTCTTATCAGTCTTAATTTAAATACTTGTTTACGAATATTTTTACTAAGATACCGAGGGTTTGCTTGTCTCGTTAAATTTTTATCTTTTTAATAAATAAAACAAGCATAAAATTTAATGCTTCCAAAAATCTGTGTTCATATAACCTTTCTTTATTTTAAAAGAAACAAAATGATTTTCTTAAGACGTGTTTGATGTTAAAGTTTACTCACATAAGAATGACTCTTCCTCCACTGCATCTAAAACCACAGATTCAAACTGGGAATCAAAAACAACTGAAGGAAATTGTTATAACATTAAACCTATATCATTAGAAAAAAGAAGAAATCAGTCGACCCGAAAAATATTATGAAAAATATCCTCATGCTCTCTTGCATGCTATTATTTTTATACTTACAGCAAAGTTGTATGAAAAATGGGTCACATCAAAAATTAATGCAAAAGTAATTTATAAGTCGTCAGCACGTTGTTTTTCAGTTACTTGGGAGATTTTAAATACTGTTTCTTCACCAGTTAAACAAATTTGGGTGTATTCGTTTGCTACCTCCAGAATTGGATCTGAATATCTCAAACAGATCTCCATTATCTACCTTCTATTTGGAAAGTAGACAACGGAGATATACCAGAGATCTACAGGAGATCTCCATACTTCAAACGAGCAAATTAGGATTTCTCTTGCAGCTCTCCAATCGACCAAAAGCCAAGTCATTAAATCTAAACATGACTACAGTACATATTTTCATGCATAGTTTTCCAAACCAATGATTGATTGATTAGTTGTATGTTGTTTTGCGTCCCGTTGGGAGTGTTAAAGAACAATGACGAATCTTTATCGTGCCAAGAACAAACACCGTATGAAGTCACAAGCACCTACATGTACTGTCAGACTCATTGCGGATAAATTCTGTTGATATGACATAGAAAGGATTCGAACATCGACGTCACGCATAGAAAGCGTTCTTAGCGTCTCAGGGATCTAGAACTTCAATGTGTTTAGATACAATGAAAACGTGTAGTTAAGATTGTTTTTATTATTTATTGACATACAAAGCAGTCTAGCATTAAGAATATGGTTAAATTGTGAACTGGCGAAATATTTTACCTATCACACAGTATATTGCTAAGTAAATTTGCAAATGTTATTAATAGAACATGTAATAGTGGAATTGTGTTTGGTCAAACTGTATTTAATTTCAGTCGTCATTTCCGTTGAATGACTTTAGTTTTTGTGCAAACTTTACATGTACCTGTTACGAATGACACATTCGAAAGTATAATTATTGCAGATAGAATAGTCGGAAAACTTATTTTGCAAAAAGGAGTTGATAAAAGCAATTATTGTTTCAAAAAATGCTATTGATTTTATTTATTATTTTTGACTAAAATAATTCTTTAGTATGGGATAATTGTTATTTCTTGGTAAAAAGATTGATTTTCTTGCTAGTATAACTCTTTAACGGGAAAAACTTAACGTTACAGCCAATACATACGTTTATACATTAAGGGAATCGTATATGAGAATTTCCGTTCCGTCAATAGCTCATGTGTTTGTTTCCTTAAATGAAGATTTGATAATGGAGAGTAATTATACATTCTGTATTTTTGAAAATCTTTTTTGTAAACAATTATAATGAAGATCTGAACATGTTACCTTGTACATGTATATGCACAATAAACTGACCAAAGGAGTAAGGATATGTTTGGTGTTTTGTGGGGGTTTTTTAAATTTATTTTAATTTTTACTTTTTTTAAAAGTTCTTTTTCAAAGGAACTACAAAATCTTGGGAGTTGTCTCATAATAATCAAATTGTCTTTTGAAGTCCCGACTTTGAAATCACCAAAGTCTCCATCTCCTACTGAATTTGATACATAAAAACATCATCTCTTAATAAGGTAATCAATACAATCATAACAATAAACTCAAGTGCATGTGAATCTAATTTAATTCGTATTAACCATTTGTCCAATCAATCTAACCGTCCATTCCTTATTTCCTACTAGGAAGAGGAGATACACCTTTCGTCTTTGGCATGGCGATCTGACAGTTTACAGAGATATTACGAACTACCACCCACCAGCCGGTATGAACCGACGTTAATATTCCAATCGATGTAAGCATCGAATACCGTCTGTCAATTTAATGCATACCTGTCTTTATCGACGGAAACATTCACTTGAATTTGTTATATAATTCATTATTGCTATAAAATGAATAGGAGTGATAAAATACTAATTGGAAATATTAGATGGCCATCGTTTTAAAATTATCAGGGGTTATTAGTCCCATAGGACTCATGAATTGTTGCTTAATGTCTGATGAACACGCGGGAGATATTTGTGTGTGAGACTCCACTGTTAAAAGTTCAAATGTCATGAATTATGCATAGCTCTAGTATTTATGTTTAGAATTACGATCGTCCACTTAAAACACAGGTACGATTTCATTAGTCACTGCTTGTTCATCCAATCAGATTGCAGAAACCTTAGTTCATATGTTTAATTTCAGAAAAAGAAAAAAATAATCTTCAAATTCTAGACAGGCAATAATTAGTAGATCAGGAAACAGTGTTAAGAGTTTGACCTTGATTCTTTTAGCATGTTAGAAACTTTATTTGCATGCGCATGTTTTGTTGTTTATTTTCAGTGACGATACGTATGACATTTCTAAAAATAATTCTTGAATTACCCTTTATTTCTTCATAGCTACCGTCTAACAATTCATCTTTGCCAGCTATATTAAGACATTAATATAATAACTAGGCCAATATATAAATCTCCAAACTTAAAACGATGCCGTTCACCAAAGATGTTGCTGAATGTAATGCATATTCATGACCAGTGCTAACTGTTTAATGCTATATTGGCAGATTTGATTTCCAACTGACCCAGTTGCTGAAGTTTACAAACATTTTTCTCTTAATCTCCGTATTTAAATATGAATAAATGTGTATGTGTTTATTGCGGTTCAGTTGACCACCGATGTTATTATATAGAAATAAGTTGATAATTTATTAGGATGTACATATAACTTAACAGTTTTTTATTTGACTATTACCGTTATATTGCCATGTTTTATTAGTTAAATTCGGTTAAACATGTGATGAATACTAAAACGAGAACTACACCATGTACAATTGTACAGTCAGATGTAATTGTTATGATTCGAAAACAGGTGTTTGCTTGCGGATAAAAATATTTGAAAAAGTGAAATCTAACAAAAAGAAAGTGCATGTCAGTAATAGGATCAGTGATATTTCAAATGCAATGAAGGTCGTATGATATTTTATCTGATAATTTATTGCTTCCTTATTTAAAACGTAATAAATCAACGGCAACCTGCAATTTTGTATATCGTTTAATAATGCATATGTTTTTCCAAGCATCATTCATCTCTAAAACAATGGAAAATATGTACCAAACAGAGACCATCATGAGGGTGTAAATTAAATTAGAATTTGTTAATTTTTAAGATTTTAACAAAATTTCTGACAAGACCGGTACACGACGTCATGAAACTATTGGATGCGTTTTGGGGTATTACAACGTCCATTACTTTATTGTTTCAAAAAGTTGTAATAAAAGATGCATTATATATATTCTCAGTGAATTTTGTCATTAAGAACTCCCCTTTTATCACTCCATATGTTACATAAATTACATATTAAAAAAAAAACAACTTTTGACTTTGAAAAAAAATCAAATAAGTTAAAAAGGAATAGACTCCCTGGACATAATTTCTACGGTAATCCTTCGAATTAACAAAATGTATAGTTGAATGACAGGACCACAATGTATCGTTCATGTTGACCTGATCACTCAACATTGAATAGAAATTGCAACCGCAATCAAATTTTTCGTGATTTTATTTTTTCAGTTTGATATCTTTTTTGTCAAATTTGAGCACTGCTTTCAGAATTTAAATGAAGAAATGGTTTGCTAATGGTGACAGACAATTAAAATGAACATAAAATGGTGCAGAAAATTTAACATGCAATGCATTCTAAACATAGTCGTGCATTATCTATCAAGGCGTTTAGACACTTCCGAAGCCAAAGCTGAGCTTTTGATAATTATTTTTGGGAAATGCTTATCAGTCTAATGGACCTACATAACAGAGCGATAAATCTGTCACTCTTCGTTGATAATGAATAAGATTAACATGTAATATCCTTAAAACTATTTGAATATTTCTCACGGTAGTGTCTTCTGATTGGTTAATTACTGTTTTGTACTCAATTTTCATTGGCCAAGATAGCATCCACCAAAAAGCATGTTAGTGTCTGCTCTAGAAGTCCCCGCCACGACCTATGTTTACTCATGCGTAAAATTGTCTGTCTCAGACGGTGGTTTTGGAACACATCATATATCAACTTTCATGTTACTCATTAAAGTGAAGCAGCAAAATCGGCCCTGATAGATTTATAGCATTTTTATTCAAATATTCTTTAATGCATTTTTCGCATTCAATTTTTCATGTGTATTAATCAGGTAGTACTTTTACGTGTAGATTTGTACTTCGTGTTTCCGCAATTGTATTTACGGAACTGACACGAAAAACAATATGTGGTGTTCAAGTGCAACCTGATTTTTTCATTTAATTAAAAGTTACCCTTACTGATAAAGCTATTTTAAAAAAAGATAATTATTAATATTAGTTATTTTATCAATTTTAACAGCTGTTTAATAAATGGGATATATCAAAACCCTTTGAAGAGGTAATATAAATCTTATTGTTTTCACCAAAAAGTACACATTATTAGTTATATAATATTATAATAAATTTGCTCTAATTGATACATATTTCATACGTAGTGTTAATTAAAATAATTTTTTTGTGATTATGAATTTGAAAATGTTTCTGTTGCTAATGCAATGAGATTTAAATATTTCAAGCTTTATTTTCACGTGTACCTTGTAAAAGTTGGACAGTCAACAAATTCACATATTATCTACCCTAAGATGTTAACCAAAACTCCTTAAGGACGTTGTTTACTCAGGGTTTGAGTTCTCAAATCCGAATTGTCAAAAAGTTCAATTTTATGAGTAAAATTTGTTTTAAATACAAAATGTATTTATTAAATGAATTATTATTGACATAACAATCGATAATTGTATTAAATTATGGAATTAGGCTCTGACAAAGTTTGACTTTTAGCAAAACAGAGGAAATTCGGACTTAATTTTTCAAATTTTGTTTTCCACTAAAATATTTTTGGTAGTTCTATAATATTTAAAGTTAAGATTTTATTTGTTAGTCAACATAATTTTGCATATTTTCTGTTGGTTTTATCTTGCTTTTTCGTTTAGATAATTGTATGGCACACACTACAAACATATTGAAAAATGCTTAAAAATGATAAAAGACACCATATCTCAAAATTTTGATCATTGACCTCATATAAATTTTATGCCAGCAGAGAAAGGTCAATATACTTAGTTTAATACTATAAATGCTTTAGCATTATCATCATTCAGTTTTTTGTTATATTGAATCAAAAATGGGTAGTAATTTGAAAACTGATAGAGGAAATTCGGACTAGAATATCTATAAAAATTGTGAATAAAAACTTAATGCTTTGTATCTATTTAAAGTCACTGCCATTCATAAACTGTATTTCATTTTTTAAAGAGTTAAGCAATTTGTATTATTTTCACAATTAAGAAAATCTCAATCATAGTGTAAAATTCTTATGGATTTTTCTTAAATTTTCAAAAAATATTCAATGGCCATTAACTCAAAAAGTAGGTCATTGACCTACGTTTTTGAAAGTAAAGAACAACACTACCATGTAAGGTCAATAACACACAATAGTTGGTTTTTCATTATCATCAGTGGAATTTTTTTTCATTCTGAGTAAACGTCATCCTTAAGCCATTAAATTATATAATTTAGTAAAGAAAAATAACTAAAAACTGAAATTCATTTATTTTCCTTTACAAAGCTCATCTGAAGGAGATATTTTAAAAAACGGCCATTTCCATTTAGCCCTCATATTTTTCAACAATAAATGGTTTAACTTGAATTCAAAATGTAAAAAACCCCTTTATCATTCAATACGTATATTAAACACATTTTGATTATATAAAAACCTGCCAATCATTCATGCAGTGATTTTAACATATTTTTGTACTTATCTTATATTCTATGCTTTTAAAGTTTTTTTTGTTCTAAAAGCAACTTAAGGTGTTGTTCTACTGGATGCACCAATTGTAGAAAGGACAAAGAGTGTGAGGCGCCAATATGCTTACACAAATATCCACGATTATACAAAACATTGCAGTATTTGTCAGTATATCAAACTTTCTATTCGTCTCTGTGAAAAACACACCCAAAGAATCTAATAATTTATGTATCAAATAATTCATGTTTTAAACATGGGAGTTTTAATAAATAACGACGAAAAATAAAATACAGATAGTTGAAACATACCATCTTTTTTTATTTTATCAAAGTCTAGTTGTTGCAATTCTAAGCGGTAATTTAATTTCGATCAAGTTGTTTTATCTCGTGGGGGGTGTTGTTTGTTTGTCGATTTTCTTTGAAGGATTATTCCAACATTTTGTCTTTTAATCTTAATTTTCAGAGGGAATGAGCTTAAGGCAGATAAAATGCCTTTATTATGGCAAATAAGCTACTGAAAAATAAAATTATCACCACATCTTATTCTTTTAAAAATTTGCTCGACCGATAGATATTTAACAAAAATAGATTAGGTCCGTAATGTAAGTCCGTAAGCTCATGTGCAAAATTCGCATATAGAATTTAAACACCAATTAATTATGAATAAAATTGATGACTCATTTGTTAAAACACATTTGGTAACCTTACAGAACTTAACTTGTTAGGTTAATGGTTCGCTATTACATGTACCACAAATATTTGATGCAATTATTGTTTTTTCTTCGAGCAAAGTTTTTATACTGACCATTGTTAGAAATTGTGCTTTGACAAAATTATATTAATTATCATATCATGAAAAATAGATTTTAATGGAAAAAATAATTTAAAATTGTATTTTACAGATAATCAAATGGGCATTTGGCTCCTTACAATGGAACTTAACAAGATGCGTCACATTGCAACTTGCGTAAAATTCATGCGCAAAACACAGGGAAGCTAGTCCGAGTAACACAATTATAGCTTCGCCTTTGAAGCACTCGTTTTGTTTGCGGCTAAAATCAAAGAATTGTCTTCACTCCCCTGAATGCCAAAAATACAAATGGCATGTTTTCCCCGCCTTCCAAAAACTCTCCGCAAATGTAGGGCCTACATTTCCAAAACAATATGAGTAGGCCGGGGAAACAAGCTACAAACATTAGATAATGAATTCAATGAATTTTGTTAATGCGACTTTACGCAAAAAATTATAAAAAAGGATTTCGTAACATAGTATTTTATACCCTGATTTCGGAATTTAACGTCTATCACGTGTTACTCTGACGATCAATAAATTGGGTCAAGGGTTTGGTTAGTCGTTTTTATCTTTTTGGACGGTCAGTCTCACAGTGTAATATTTAAAATTACTCGGCAGGTGACCCGGAAGATGACAGTGATTGTTTCTCAAATATCGAAACATATGAACACTTTGTTTCAATAGTATACAGTCACCTAGAAGCTGAATATATTTGTAAGTGCACTCAAAGAACATTATCAGTTTAGAAAAATAAATGACCAAAAATCCATCAATTTTTCATAATAATTAGACGGTAAGGCCTCCTTGTCTGTGGTTAATCTATAGCCCACGTGTTGTCGGCACACTGTTTGTTAAATCAAGGATGATAAATCCCATCTTCATGTAACACGTGTGTTTCAGTCAGCTTTTGAAGCACTTTTCAAGTTTACCTCAAAACATAATATTTTTCCGTTTCGTTTCCTTCCAAAATACTTTGACTTTTTGGTTCGTATATCAAGAAACAATAATTATTATGTTTATTGCAAGAATTTTAAATATTTGATGGTGCACCTTCTATCCTCGTATTATATACTGACACATGAACCCGAAGGCGTAGTTAAAACAAGAACGACTATTTTAAACCTAAAGCTATCCTTTTTCCAAAGGACATCATTCACAAAAGGCAATTGTAAAGGGCAGTGTTCCAAAGACCGTTTCTAAATTAGCGAATATAAAAATATGCATCCCTATCAAATGTACAGCTCTGCAAACCCACCATTACAGGCTCTTGCTCTTAGTCGGAAGATTAAAGTTTAGCATTCTCGCTCACTATTTTCATAAATAGTTAACATTTCTAGATAATTAAATAGGCACCATACCTACAAATAATTTTATTATGCATTATTTAAAACTTCGACTTCTTCCGACGAACAAAAATGGAACTTGTAGGGGTTTTTTAAATTAAGGGATGAAAAATTTTCATATACTGATTTGGACGGTGAGGGGGAGTGGGGGGATGTCAAAAAAGTCGACAGGTAAACGGGGTTCAAGTATCTTGCCAACATAATTGTCCTGTCGACCAGTCAATATGTCTACATGCCGACATGTCAGTCCATCGACTTGTCTACTTGTCTACAAACATTAATAACAAAAAACACCATTTACCATTTACCATTTTTATATATAAAAAAATTCCACTCTAAGACACGACGTTTATATCCAACGGTGTTTCAACACAGAAACAGATTTTGAATGCCTCCTTGGATGTGAATTAAAATAATAAAAAATAAGCCAAGTCAAAAAAAGTGGCTGACGAAAAGTCCTTTTCCTCCGATGTGGAGAAACAACCGAACATTTTAGTGTAAATTAGATAAACTCATCTATAAATACATATTTTTGGACAGGCAGAATTAATCAATTAAGTACAATGTATTTAATTGGTTGATTTTCCTCCCACAGTGTAAGTTAAGGTTACTAGGTTGCAACTCCAGCGTTCTTCAATGGAATATGAAGATTAAAATGATACTTACCGAGTACATGCATGTGAAAACATAGTTATTTTAAAACAAGTTAAGACTGATATTAAGTCTGGATAGTGTCATATATGGACTCCAATGTTGTGTGATTTCCATGACACTCGTGCACTAAACTAAACATGATCTTGTCGCAAACATTTCAAAGAAAACGCCAAGTACATGTTTGGAAAATTTATAATATTTTATCATATTATATCATCCAGTTTTGTTGCATATATATTCAATGGGAATGGGTGTAGTGAGTTGGTGTTGGACAAATCAACTATAACAGCTGTTGACATCCACAAATTAATTGTAATTCAATAATAACGATTGATTCTCAACAGGTGGGTACACCATCTGAAAATTAATTTTTAATCGGAACATTTCAAATAATGACATGAATATTTATGCTGTTAATTTACAAATATTTTATTAATACAAAGCTCTATATGCAAAAAAAATTGTATTTAAAATTTTGTCTAATATCTATTCTATTTAAATTATTAATTTCTACACTATGTTTACTCATATCAACAAGTTGAACACATAATAAAGGAGTGTACCTAGTACTTCTTGCATCATCTTTTAACACCAAAATGTGTTCTTTTTAGAATTTGTCTTGCTAATTTATTACATAGATATTGTTCTCTCCTGTTACCTTTTTTGAATTTAGGAACATGTCTTCTATAAAACCATGCAAACTTTAAAGTTAGCAGAATCAGGCCTTGTTAATACTTGTTTTATTATGTTTGTATGCCTATTTATCCAACCATTATATCCTTTCTCAGTTTCTAAAAATGATTTTATAACTACGCCTTACATGTATATATAATTAAAATAACAAGCATTCTGAGAGTATTGCATAAGCAATACACGTCCCCTACCGGTTTGTAGAAATTTGTGAAAACCCAATGCACTGTTATGCAGAATATCATTTCTTACAGTCTCAACAGACCAACCCGATAACGAACCCGATTGTAATAATACAAAAAACCCTGTTGATTAAATTTACAACACAATGCTTGACACTATTTTACAAAACTTATTTGTTTGTTAGAAACACTGAAAGGAATGGTCCAAGTAATGCACGATATTATTACTGACACCATACTTTCCTCGTTTATTTGATACACACCGAGCCCGATAACGAACCCGAACATTAAAAAATTGGAATATAAAAAATTAACTTTCTCGAAAATATGTCAACCAGACGCTACAAAAGTGTAAACTTGATCTTGACATTTTGAAGCTGTTCAGCAAATTTCATATTATTCCTCAAACGCATAAAGAAAAAAAGTGTGGAAAACTGAAGTGGGACAGACAGACGGACGGACAGACAGACGGACGGACGGACTGACGGACGCAGAGGAAAGCTATAGACCCCTCCGGTGAAAACCGGTAGGGGACTAATAATCAAGATGTACTTATTGCGGGAGAAGAACTACAAGAACAGAGGGTGTATGTGTAAGAGTTTTATTATTTAAACAAATTATGTAACCCCATTACTATATTGTGTTATATCAGATTGATATTATAACAGTAAAAGTCTCACAAGTCAAGAAATATTAAACGTGTTATATAATATGTAAAATGTCTACTTTAAAGAACAAAAAGTAAAAGTACAATAGTAGAAAGTTTGAACATGAATTGCATTGAAAAGTTGTATGTTTTCTAAAGTTTAAATATGTTTAAAATGAAAACAAATATAAGTTGTTACATATTTTAAAAATTTTTCAATGTATTCTAATAAATAAAATGTTAACAGTTCTCATTTCAAAGAGGTCATAGGGCATTCTATTAAACGACGTACTTTTGTCTCTCTTTTAAAAATGGTTTAAAATTAAAGAAACACATGTAATACATTGTACCTATCCTTGAACCCATGCAATTTATTTCTCAAAAAGAATAATTCTCGCACTCCTTTAACCAGGTATGAATGAGAATTAAGTCACTTTAATTTCACGAAAGCAAAACTAATGCATTAATATTGTTGATAAACATGCATTGTTGTCTCACCCTTAACAAATGTCTCCCGCATTACACATGCAGTTAAACATAACGGACACTCCTATCTTTACGCAACAATGTGAAAAAAAACAAATCTTCAATCATTTTTAACAGTTTTTCAAAAACTTCTAAAATCAGGCTATTCATCCTTTAACAAATGAAAGTTTTGTCCATGCTTAAGAGATTAATATCATTGTATTTTGTCAGCATTTGCATATTCAAAGAGAAACAACTCATTCACAAACTTTTCTAAATTAAATTTACCGTATCTGGCACATGGCCAAGACTATAGCAATATACTGTTTGGAGATGTGGGAAGTCTAGTGCATATTCGGTACATTTATCAACAATGCATTTGCTTTGGGTTTTTTTCACATTTCATGTATTTCAATAATTGTAAACATGTGCCATTTTCCCTAAACAAATCCTAATCTTATGATTATCCATGTACAAATATTTAGCGCTTTGTTTATATAATAGTTATACATGTATCTAAATCCATATATGTTTTTTCTCTGTTATCATCTCTTTTGATATATAATTACTTCAATCAATATCCGGAAACGAGGAAATTAATAAAAGTAGCTAAAGTTTTTTTTTTTTTTAAAACCGAACTACCCTGAATTTGTTGAGCGGCTATTTTTCCTAATTATTTTAACTACACGTGCAGTCACTTTGGTAAACAGCCTTGTTATGGGCTCATTTTCCTAATTACCTGTTTACAATGTTTTGTTCATTTCTGATCAATTATCACCCGGAAACAAGGTAATAAAAAATAACTAATGATATTGATGCGTTTTATATTATCAAAATGATAATAACTCATCTAGGGTAGTCAATTGCTCAAAATAGAGTATTTTAGTTTCTTCATTGTAAGTCCGTTAGATTTTTAAAATGATCGTTTTCATTCTTATGGTTTTTCAAATTTGTTTTAACTTCAATTTAGTATTGAACTCAGTCAATTATTAAAACAGTAAGGAAATTGCCTTTTAATTCTCACACACTCAAAGTATGCAAACAAAACCCTGTACTGCAACTGGAATTTTCAGTGAATTTTTAAAAATCTAGACAAAATATAAATAAGCCATCATGTTTTCCTTGATGTTGTAACTTATTCGTTCCTTTTGACATTCTGATATCAATGTTTCTCTTTCGATGTTTCATTCTTGTATGCAAAATGTTGTTCATCTCTTAAAAATAAGATCATTAATTCTGTGTGAACAAATACTTATCGTTTGATAAGTAAATACCCTAGTGAACATTTTGATTTGAAGTTTATTTCTTGTGTATCGATCAATGTAAGCAATTTATATAAAATCGGTGACTTTGCTTGCCAGGACCCTTGTATAGGGTTTTAATTTCTAAATAGATTCGATTTTATGAAGAATGTGACATATCTTATTCTTTAAGTCACGGAGTCAAACTACATATGTACAGCACACTAAAACGATACGACCCGAATAATAAATAAATATAAACAACCCATATCTTGTCTACATACATGTAATACTTTGAAAAAGGTTTCTCATTTTTAACGTTTCTCACCTAGTATATAACGTTTTGAAATATTTTTTGTATACTTGAATATATACCATTACAACTTTGTAAATGTTGATATTCTTTATGAAACTAAGCTTTTTAAATTGCCTTGTATCATGGATTGAAAGAAAGACAACTCAACTATTGTTCTTATCAAACGCCTGATGTTAGTCGTCAGTGTTGTCTTCAGATCGTTGGGGCGATTATTTTGTTTTTAATAATACACTTATAGTAGAAATCATATTAAGCAAAGTAAAGGTCAATACTCACCGATAAGCGTCATGCCTATATTTCTGCACAGATATCTGGAGATATCTAGTAAACTGTAGGTTTATTTACGGTTAGCAATAACTATCATGCAATTATATCCAACATTGTTAACTGTTTATTGATTTATAGACACTAATATGTCTATCAAATAAAAAAAAACAAAATTTCAATATATAAATGATATTTTTTGTGCTCTCTACAGGTGTTTATTTCAAGTTTGTAACCGAATATCTTGGAGAGCATACACTTAAAAACAAAGGAATTCCAAATATTTAAAGTTTTTATCCGTGCTTCTCTCACTGCCACAAGTATCTTCACCTTCTTCGTAATTATCATTGAATATACCTTTATATCTCAATCATGTCAAATTAATGGATTCTGAAATTATATAACTATAGGCAACCAGTCGGTCACGTTTGATCCCCTGATCAGGCCGGAGAATACTGATAGGTCAAGCAGTCAGATAAAATCTGGACACCGTATATATAAAGACTTCCTTTAGCGATTTTCCGCTCATTAATAATTCATAACCAAAATGATTCGACTAATCTTGTGTGTTGTCGGAATATCCTGTGTATTCTCTGCTCCGCAGTATAGAGATTTGATTCCCAATGGCTATCAAGTGTTTAATCCTTGTGGAGCGAACTTTTGGGAGGCTGTAGGTCATTATAATGACGTTCACCACACCATTGACAAAAACCCATTCGGAAAGGTAAAACCGAAGAAAACGGATATGTTTGACACTTCATATGAAATATTCTCAAATCAGCAGAAAAACACTCTTTTATGAAAAATACCATGATGCATAAGAAATATAGAAGGAAAATAGGCAAAGAACATGCAATGCCGATTAAAACCACGTTGTGAATTTCAAACATTTGGAATCAAACATCTGATTTGCATTTTCACAATTGATGCATGTACTTTAACCAATGAGCTTTGCATCAACCAAATTTATTGAAACAAACAAATTAACAATACATTGGAATCACCATCTTGTGAATTTATTTCTTAAAAATATGGTTTACTCTTGTGAGTTACCTTAAATTAAAATCAAATGTATGAACACCAAACTCTATACTAAAGTATTTAACTAGCTAAAGAGTTGCTAGTTACTAATATACAGTTACATGTAGCTGATCTTTTTGGCTTAGGCAAAGTTATTTTACTTAATTTTCAAGGTATATAAACCTATAACTATTATTTACAACACTCTCACAAGCTGTATTTATTTAAATAATTATTAATACATGTAACTTAAATAATCAGAGTTCTTGTAAAAATTGTAATTTTAATTTTAACGTGTCTGTAAAGGTTTTCTTTCTAACTAGTATCTTTAATGCTCTCTATCGTAGGTTTTGAATTTTGAAAGTTACGATCAACGTACATTAAACTAGACATTCCTCAGCTGATCTAACCATTTTGATTCATTATTTTGTTTTATTCAGGACTTTGCTGCAGCAGGACGAACATGGACTGTTGATCTCTGTCAAAAAGACTCTGACGGGGATGGAAAATCTAATGGTGAGGAGCTAGGGGACCCAAACTGCACGTGGACAGCAGGATCCACCCCATCAGGCAAATCAACGGGACAACCCGGTGAGTTCTCTTTATATATACATTGTACTGTTCATTGATTTTTAAAAACAATTAAATGATAAGCCAACGTTTCATCTTAATACTATTGGTGAAATTACATAAATGATACTTGTTTCGAAGTAAATATAAGCAAACATTTGCGTAAAGAAAACTTTATTTTAAAGTATATCGTGATTTCAACCGTTTTGCTGTATATACAGTACTGACGTCTTAAATATTTTGTTTCTTTTAATTGTTCCCTTTTTGTAGGTATATGTGAGCCTATTCGTTCTGGGGTTTGTGCATCAGTAGCCTTTTCTTGCGGATGTCACGGTCATCAGTGTGTGGGTTGAATACTCAATAAACTATATATTTTATCCAATAATGTATGTTTTTATTTTTTATAATAAAAGGCTTATTTGTCAAGTTTGTACTTTCCCAGTGGGGTAGAGAAATTGATTGTTTGGCAACAAGGTTAAGACCAACAGAGCTAAAGCAATTCTGCAAATAGCAGATTCGGGTTTATAGCATCATGGTGTAACATCTCCGATTTATCCACGATAATTTGAAGTCGTAACATCTCATGCAAACTACAATTTGAGGGTTTAATGCTTACCCGTCAATTTAACTTAGATGCAGACTTCATAGAAATCGTTTTTATTTTTCTCAGGAATATCACTCAGCAATCTTGGCTATTACTATCATAGAGTTACAAAGGAGAATGTGCAGCGGTCAAGGTATTTACTTTAAAGGGGATCAAGGCATACTGTAGCGGTCAGACCCAACCTAACAGAAAGTAGACCCCCAACTAAACCCTGGGTTTACTTTCGGGGTTAACTAGAGTAGACTCAGAGTTAACCCAAAGTAAACCTAAAGTAAACCCAGAGTGGACAAGGAGAGTAAACCCTGTTCAGAAGTATATCCCTGACAGCAGACGCTACATGTGTATTTGGAATATACAGTTACTGTACTAGGGGCAGGAATTACAGGCAGTTAGATGGCAAGATAAAAGACAGGTCTGCTTCATAATTCAGTGCGTAAAGTGGACCACAAAAACAAATTCCAAGTAAACCTAAAATAAATCCCGATGGGACCCAAAGTAAATCCCAAGTGGACACATATTTTCAAACAGCAGATCCAGAGTAAACCTCAAGTAAACCCCGAAAATAAACCAACGGTTAAGTTGGGATCTGCTCTGGTGTTGGGTTGGATTTTATTTTTACTGTACGTTTTAAGACTTTTATTAATAATTTTTCAGTTCATTTTTTTTATCAAACTGTCTTTTTCATAATGTACATGTAACAACAAATCTCAGCGATCAATATGAACCGGTACCTTTAAATAGTAAAATATTTTTATTTTCAAACCGTTATTATTATAATAACATTTAGGAAGGAGTCTTATTTGGTATTCGAATTGTCAAAAGTCAATTTTATTGAATGTTCATTAAATCAAGATGGAAGAAAATTAAAATACCATTCTTTCCCTTTTTTACTATCATACAACTTGGCATAGATATAGTTATCAAAGTTTAGAATATTACATAGATTATCTTTTTTGGGGGGGGGGGGGGTGGGGGGGGGGGGGGGTGGGATGGCGTAGAAAAATATCACCTGTTTTTGCAATTTGGAATTGCCGTAGATTTATGATTTTTTTAGCATTTTTAAAGCAAAAAAATATCAATGTTGGATTTCTTCAACTAATGTGAACTTATGATAAGATAGTAAGGTTTCAGAATATATGTTTAAAATATAATTAATTATCACATTAAATTTAAATAGCTTTTTAGATGCTCATTCCACTTAGATTGGTGTGAAATCAGATTTTCTCTCTAATTTAAAAGTCAAAACATGTATATCAGCCTTTTCTATCAATTTATATCTTTATGTAAAATCAAATATAGTTTATTATTGGAAGAATAAAAAATACTCAAAATATTTTTAAATTAAATAAAATTAAAGGAAAGGCTAAGCAATATCAATTTTAGTTTAAATATTTGTTTCAATTTAGTAGTACACGCTGAAAGAAACTCTGATATTCTATCATTTCGTTGAATAACAGAAACTCTATACTTTAAACAGATGTCTGCATAACTGCAAAAAGCTACATTTCTTTTATCCTTCTTTAAGGTATTCAATGTATAATGAAGGGATATTCAACAATTTTGAATCATTTAAATTAGTTGGATATGTATTGCTAGATAACAATGAAAGTGAAATGAACCAAATTCACATGACTGAAAACACATAAGAAGCCGGTCGTTTTGCACCTAAAAATTTTTGAAAGAGTTATCTCCCCTTGATGAAAAAAGAAAATTTTAATTTCCTCAAAATATCTGCGGTAAATGATTCATTTTAGTTCGTATTTCAATAAAAAGAAGGTTTATGCATGCATTAACCAAGAGAGTTTTACGAATTTTAAGTTACTTTTAAAAATATCTCAAAAAAACATAAGTTTCCCATAGACTTCAATGCAAAAATCAAGGTGTGATTTGTTGGACCATAATCAAAATTTTGAAAATTCCTTTGGTGGAGTTTTTTTTAATTTGATAACACCTTCAAAATTATATCATGATTAAGAATATCGGACCATTCACTTATTAGATACAAAATGTGGTCGTTATACATCGAATACCTTAAGTTGAGAGAAAAATGTAGTGACCTTGACCTGACCTTGATGAGAAAACGGGATGGTCAAATTTGATTAAACTGATACAGTCATTTGGTTATATGATCTGTTTGACAAATTTTATGAACTTCTTAATATAAGAAGTATTTCTGATAACGAGAAGACTTCTTCCTTAAATCAATCATGTAAACTATAATGATAAGAGTCCCATTTTTTACACCTCTATAAATACATTTAGGCAAGGCGATAATGTAATGTATTCTGTCATTATAGGAACAAAGATCATTCAAGTTAAATATTGCCGATTCAAAAAAATTTTTTCTATTTTGACTGCATCAGCAATTAACATCTTTTGTGTACACTACGACCGGATCAATCCCCGACTATAACTAATACTATATTTTGGTCATAACTTTAAAGTGCAAGAAATCAATTGCGATTTTTTTGTGCAACAATTGGCAGTTTGTAAATCTCGCATAAGAGTATCACATCTTGGACGTAATTTCGCATAATGGAACCACATAAATGTATTGGGCGAAGTTTGCAACGATGAACTCTATTAGTGATCTGAAGAAAAAATCTGTCTGGTGTCTGGAAACTGTGTCAAATTATGTCAAGATGTGCCACGGTATGCATATGTACATGTTACGGATTTATAGAGTATATAGTTTGCATGAGGATATGACTTTAAATTACATTATCGTCACGTGTGAAGACGAAACCGTTGAACAGCTTATATATAAGAATTGTGCATGACCTAAACTAGACAATTCCTGTCTCGTCGAGTAAAAGAAACTCAAAATGATCAAACTAGTGTTATGCCTGTTTGGATTAATAGTTGTATCCGCTCACCCCTATTACAGGGACGCTATCCCCAACGATTATGCTGTGTTCAATCCTTGTGGGTCATCATATTGGGAAGCCGTGGGACACTATGTTCCCGATCACCACACAAAAGAGAAAAATCCATCTGGTAGAAGAATTTTCTTAAAAGCTTTTAATGCCGTATTAAGCGGTATTTTCGTATGTTATATGAACTAATTTTATGAAGAAATATACAACATACGAAATGACCGGAAAATAGATAAATCATTATTATCTTTTCTGGGGCCCCTTAATGTACATAAAAAACATCTCAGTCTTTGTTTCATTTGTCTCCGAAGGCATTGTATTTCTACCGACATATAAACGTCATAACGAAAAATTTTCAACTTGCGACCGTAACTGTTCATAACGAACAGTAAAAAATTAGATTGGAATTTCATATACTATCTTCAATACTGTAAAAAGAAAATTTACCAAAGGTTTAAATTGCAGAGTTTACAACTAGAGTGTGAAGAAAAAAAAATGTTTTTTGAAAAACATTATATACCACATACATGTATCTGCTAAAATTTTCTAATAAAAAAATAAAAAATCAGATTGGAATTTCAAGTACTAGCTTCAATACTGTAAAAAGAAAACCAAAAGTTTATATAAATTACAGAGTTTACAAATTGAGTGTGGAGAAAAAAAATATTTTGTTTTTTGAAAAACATTAAATACGACATATCTGCTATAATCTTCTGATAAAAAAATAAAAATTAAAAATAAAAGAGCATAGTTTACTGTACATACAGGGTAAAAATATATTAAAAAATAAAAACAAAAACCGTACATGATAGAAAATACACGTAGGTATAAAACGTAATAAAAATGAATCGAAACCTAATATTGCAGTTTCACAAAGGTGAAAGCATCTAACAATGAAGTAGTACAGAAAAAAATAACCGTACTCTGTTGCCTGTTTGCTACGCCTTCGCCGCTGCTGGTCACGTGTGGACCGCTGACCTCTGAAATGCCGACTCGGATGGAGACGGCAGGTCAAATGGCGCGGAGTTAGGAGATCCGAACTGTGTCTGGACCGCGGTAGCTACACAGGTCATCTGCTTAGATTTCTCCCAAAATGAATGAACAAAATACTAGTATCTAGCATTGTTTGATATTTAACTGAAAAGCTGATGACAATGACAATTTTTTTTTATTTTTGATTGATCTAATCATAACTTACATTGATGACAGAGGCTGCAATAGCATTCTCAATGGTCCTGTCATTCTAAGTCATTCTGTCTTAACCTTTCTTAATAATCTTTTGATTTTAGTCCAATGCCAATGTCCTTAGCAGAAATGTTGCAGATTCTTTATTGACAGTTCCTGGTACATGTTTTATGTTGTTAACTCTCCTTGGGAATTTGAATATTCTTTATGTTGATAATGTCAACAATTGTTTCAAATTATGGATGTTGGTATTTTAATCGCCAACACATCATTGATAAACCAAAAGCAATTAGAAGTAATTATAGACTCCAGCAATAACTTTTACTCGATGAATATAAACTTGTCAGAAAAAAGCATAAAAATTTCGTATACACTACATTTTCAATTCTAAAACAAATAAAACTACATTCTTTCAAGATACCGTTTAATAGTAATTTTTTTTTACTTTTTGCAAACCTTTATATTATTAACGAAGGAGTCTTATCTGATTTTCGACTTTTCAAAAGTCATTTTTATTAAATGTTTATAAATCAAGATGGAAAGATATTAAAATATCATACTTTCTTTTCTTTATTTTGCTATCATACAACTTGGCAAATAAATATTTATGAAAGTTTAGAATATTTCATAGATTATACTTTTGGCGGAACACAGGCGTAGGATAATATCACACGTTTTTGCAATTCAGAATTGCCGTAGATTTTGGGTTCTTTTCAAGAAGATGGGGGAACAAGATTGCGCAAATGCCCATTTGTGTTTAGTTATAAAATACAATTTCAAATTTAATTTTTTCCAACTTAATATTCTTGATGTTATTATACAAATTTACAAAAGCACAATTTCTAACTTTATTCAGTTTTGAATATTTTAACAAACGATAAGAAGAAAAATTAAATTGTAAAGTTTTGGTGGTATTGAACCCACAACCTAAAAATCCTAGCTCAATTATGTTACCCGTTGTCTGGTGCACTAACCACTGAGCCATTACAGTCACAACAAACCCCATTGTTTAAATGCTTTATGCCACTTCGTCCACAAATTTACGGATTTGTATTATTTTTCTAAAACGTTCAATTGTTGCGATACAAAATGACATTTTTAAAGTATAGTGGGTCTTCTAGCCATGTCTCCGTTGGCTGAAATCGGTTTGATTTTCTTGAAACCTTATATAGACTACGACAAAAATATGGAGCTCAGGCCTACTCTATAAAAACTAAAGGCGTTGAAGTTCTAAAAATGAAACTATTTGCAGATTTTGACACGCATACGCCAGTTTAAATCAACCCACTCCAAATATTTAACATATTTATGGGTTTTAAATCAATGTAATGGTATATATTCATTGTTTTCAATAATTTAGAGAGAAATTATGAGAGTTGTTGATATTTTAATTATTTAGTATCTTCGCTATCCTTATATAGGCAGTTTACACGCCTTATTCACCCATCTTCTTATAATTCTTAAAGCAGATGGATTAATGTTTGATTTTTTTCAACTATTGTGAACTCATGATAAGATCCTGAGGTTTTGGAATATATGATTAAAATACAATTTGCATTACATTTTTAATAGCTCTTTAGACGCTCATTCCACAAATAGATTGGTTTGAAATAGGATTTTCTCTCTTATGAAAACGTCAAAACATGTATACATGTATTAGCTTTTCTATCAATTAATATCTTTATGTAAAGTCTTCATAATATGTAAAAATCAGATATAGTTTTTTATTGGAAGAATACAAAAATAATCAAAATATCTTCAAAATTTAAGAAAATTAAAGAAAAAGATAAACAATATTAATTTTATTTCAAATATTTACTTCAATTTAGTAGTATAAGCTGATAGAAATTCCGATATTTTAGCATCCCATTGAAGAATAGAGACTCAATACCTGAAACAGATGTCTACACAACTCCAAATAGCTACATTTATTTTCATCATTCTTTAAGTTGAGAAAAAAATGTAGTGACCTTGACCTGACCTTGATGCGAAAACGAAATGGCCAGCTTTGATTAAACTGATACAGTCTTTTGGTTATATGATCTGTTCGACAAATTTCATAAATTTCGTTATATAAATAGTATAGCTGATAACGAGAAGACTTCTTCCTCAAAATCATTACAGAAAACTATAATGAAAAGAATCCCTAAATTTACACCTTTACATTGCGTTGCATAAAGGATACAAATATATACATTTAGGCATGGAGATAAGGTAATGTAGCCTGCATTATAGCAACATAGATCATTCAAGTTAAATATTGTCGATTCAAAAACATTTTTTTTCTATTTTGACCGCATCAGCAATTAAATGTTTTATTCAAAATATTTTGGTCATTACTTTTAAGAGCACGATATCAATCATGATTTTTTTTACAAAAATGGGCAGTTAGTAAATCAATAAATAATTAAGAGTATCACATATTTGGAGGTATAATGTGCATAGTGGTTTCACATACATGTTTGAACACGTACGTGAACTCAATTAGTGATGAACTCTATTAGTGATCTGACGAAAAAATCTGTCTGGTGTCTAGAAACTGTGTCAAATTATGTCAAGATGTGCCACGACATGTATATGTGCACATTACTCTATATATAGTTTGAAGCAATGACTTGAGATTACAATTACGCCACGTGTGAGGACGAAACCATTTATCAGCTTATATATAAGAATTGTGCGTGACCTAAATTAAACAATTCCTGTCTCGTCGAGTCAAAGAAACTCAAAATGATCAAACTAGTGTTATGCCTGTTTGGATTAATAGTTGTATCCGCTCGCCCGTCTTACAGGGACGCTATCCCCAACGGTTATGCTGTGTTTAATCCATGTGGGACATCATTTTGGGAAGCCGTGGGACACTATAATCCCGATCACCACACAATAGAGAAAAATCCATTTGCTCTGGTAGAAGAATTTTCTTAAATGCTTTTAATGCCTTATTAAGCGGTATTTTCGCATTTTGCATTAAGTAATTCTATGACGTTCGCAAAATAGGTTATTTCTTCAGAATTATCCTTGCAAGTGAATAATGTCAATAATATCAAAAACATATCACACCTGATTATATCAACAAATATATCACACCTGACTCAGGTGTGATATGTTTGTTGATATAATTGACATTGTTTCAAAAATATTTCTTTAAAAATATATATTATTTTGCCAACGTCATAAAACTAGTTCATACTACATACTGTACAAATTACATAATTACATTAATGTACATTCAGAGTAAAGATATATTTAAAAAAAAAACAAAAACCATATTGGATAAAAAATACATGTAGGTATAAAACGTGATAAAAATAAATCGAAACCTATTATTCCAAGTTCACATAAGGTTCTAACCAGAGGGACCAAGCCCGTTTTAACATTAATTTCAATGTTACCATAAATAAAGAAATAAAAAAACTACCAGCTCGCTTCAAAAGCCTAATAAATCAATTATTTTTTACAACACTTGCAATATGCATGCATTTTTCAGAAAAGTAATGTCTAAGATACACTCATGCCGAATTTGAAGTTGATGGGTAGTAAAATAGCGGAGATATACGTCATTATTCTCTCGAAGTCGCCAGTATATTTTTACTCGGACATTTACCGGTCCAGGGCTCACGATGGGAATTTGCCTATGACATGAGTTCGACCCCTTTCTTTATTCATGGTTACACTGAAATTAATGTTAAAACGTGCTTGGCCCCTGTTGTTCTAACAATAAAGTTATACAGAAAAAATAACCGTACCCTGTTGCCTGTTTGCTAGGCCTTCGCCGCTGCTGGTCACGTGTGGACCGCTGACCTCTGTCGTGCAGACTCGGATGGAGACGGCAGGTCAAATGGCGCGGAGTTAGGAGACCCGAACTGTGTCTGGACCGCAGGAGCTACACCTGAACGTTCATCCACAGGTCATCCTGGTAAGATTTTTCCCAAGGAGGAATGAACCAAATATATAGCATTGTTTGATATTGTACTGAACAGCTGATGGCAATGCTAATTTTGCTGATATCTATGGCAAAACTTTCCTAGATCTAAACTCTTCATTGATTTTAGTTTTCTATCGATTTGTTTTTAACTTCCTTGTAAGCTGCGTAAAAAGTATCATTTATTTGTTTATTGCTCGTTTTTTTTTAGGTATTTGTGAGCCTATTGGATCTGGGCCCTGTGCCTCCGTAGCTTTTACCTGTGGGTGTCAGGGACAAGCCTGCGTGGGTTAAATTGAATCTTGTTTCTGTTGTGTGTACTTTTATATTAAATTATTTTTTGAATTTTGAATTTTCTGTTGAACATTTTTTGCAAATGACCTAAATCTTAAGAAGTTGTCAATTCTTAATTAAAATTTTGAATATCGCAAAAAGATTGAAATTTATTTTCCTAAATGGAAACGCTTAAATGAAAATATATTTTCAAACATTAGAAGTATTTGAAATACTGAAATTTAGCAGAGATTTTTTATATTCTTTCATGCCGTAAACCCATAAAATACCAGTAACAGTTATTGATTAGACTTATTATTTGGTGACATAATATTGAAAGATTTTAGTTTTATACTAGTAATTGATTTTTGTTCAGAAACTAGACATGTATCGTTATTTGATTCATCTAACAATTTATGTGCTTGTCGGAAACGTTGCAGATTATAATTATTTATTGATAATTCCTGGTACATTTTTTTTTATATTGTTAACTCTGATTAAGAAATTCGAATATTCTTTATGTTAATAATGGCAGCAATTGCTTCAAATTATTGGATGTTGGTTTTTTAATCGCCAACACATAATTGATATACTAAAAACAATTAGTAGTAATTTGATACTCAAACACTAACTTTAATTCGATGAACATAACTTAAAAAGGCATAATTATTTCAAATGCACTACATTTTCAATTCTAAGACAAGAAAACTACATTTTTCGAAGATTTGATATGGTATAAACTGTTTAAAGGTATAATGATAAAAAAAAAATTATTCGAGGTATTTAAAAATCAAAGGTTGTATATGCACAAATAAGTTATTTTTAGGAGACTAGATACGTTATATGATAATTTTATCTAATTATGATTAACCAATGATATGCACAAATATCGCCTCCACTGTAAATAAATGACAAGAGCTTCTTATCTTTCTCCTCAAAATTATAAATGTACGTTCAAACATGGATGCATACCCGTATTTCAAGCTGATTTGTCTATCTTCTTACTCGTTTTAAGCATAAATAAGCATCCTCAAACGCTTTACATTCATTTTAGGTCTAAAACTGGAATTTTTACTTCAACACTCAAAATGTAAACAAAAGGTTTGTTTACATAGCAAAGAATTGTTATCTCTGTAACTCGCTAATAACTCAACGAATGACACTCAAATTTTGGTTTCCTATTAAAAATGAATTATTAAGGTATTGTAAAAATTAAAATCGGAAAAATAATTTTGACCAAAATCGCGACCATGATAAATTCTTTTCTTTTCTTTCTTTCTTTTTTTTTTTTTTTTTTTTTTTTTTTATAAATTTGAGGTATTCAAAAATCAAAGCTCGTATATTAGGAGACTAGTTACGTAATATGCCTAACCAATGATATGGACAAATATCGCTTCCACTGTAAATAAATGACGAGAGCTCCTTATCATTGTTTTAGATAAATTTTTAATATACGTTCACACATGGATGCATGGTTGTGAATTCTGTTAATATTTTACATCTAGAATCTTATATCACTGAGACATGACGTTGTATAATTTTCCCCACTATATAGGAAGGAGAAGGAAATTTAGACCTTTATGTCAATGAGATTTCCCTGCATCATGTGCTTGTGTCAGTATTTCAAAATAATTGCGTTTATAAACATTTCTACATAAATTTTGTGCAATAAATGCTATAATTGATAGTATATTTTACATTTACCCGCTTCATAATTTAATCTTGTACGCTTTTATGTAATAATAATTTATGTACTTATAAACATTTTCTTATATGCTTTGCGGAAAAAAAGCTTTAATTGCCATTATGTACATGTATTATCCACTTCGCTCGTTTCAACTAGTATGCCGATCGTCTTCAAAGTCGATGCCTTCTGAGTATGTGTATCATTGTGACATGAATTTTTAGTAGTAATTACCCGAAATGAGACGTTCGCCTTATGTAGACCTCCGTCCGCCATTTATCGATTATCTAAGGCAGTAGAATAGCTAGGGGTGATTTTTATTAATGACAGATGTAATGCACCATTCTGGTTTTATCGGTAGTTAGCTTAAACTCCAACATATCAATAATATAAAAAAGCAATTAGTACCATTTAGAGAAGTAATTAAGCGAATCAAATACTACTTTTTTCGAATCACGCACATGAACTTGTCAGGAAGCTGAAGAAGGTCGTTTACACTACATTCTCAAATCTAAGACAAGAAAAAACTACTTTTTCCTTAGATATAATGATTTGTATAAATTGTTTTTTAAGTTCTAGTGATAAATTCTTTATAAATTTAAGTGTTGCATAGGAACACATTTCAAGTTCAAGCCAGCATTTTCTGTTTATTTTTTTTCTATTTGATACATTTTGAGTTTTCACAGTTTAGGACTCGGTATTCTTACAGAACGTCAAAGAATTGCATTTTTTTTAGGATATCAGGGTTACATCACACATGCTCTTAATAAATACAAGCATTGTGTTTAGTCTTTATTTATTATGTAAGGTCATGGTACAATAAGGGCATACAAGATCAAGGCGTTCAGCCATCTTCGAAACGAAAAAAAATAGAGAGCTTGAACTTTGGGTAGTTGTGTGACACAGCATTGTGACGTATGCTTGTCTATTTCATTCACTCACTCACAGTAGGCCACTCGGACGTGGCTCTTTGAAATCAACAAGATTTGTCTGGCTTTTGACTAAAGACTATGCAATCGGTGTATATTCCGCTTGAAACTAGCGTCATTTTAACTTGTTTTTGACGCATGAAACAGAAAGTTATATCCTACTGAGAGTCCAAGACCTTGATAAAAAGGTTTACTAGAATCATTTAAACGTTACAATATTAACTTGTTTATAGCTCGAGCTCACAGTTGGCGTTTCTAGCCTATTAGTCACCTCATAATTTATACCTTGTAAGGAGTTGAGCTGTTATAGAATAAGTAAATAATCTTTTGTCTTGGCAAACTAATATGCTCACTGATTACATATTTTAGCGTTATATTGTACGATTTCCAACAAACTCATTATAAAAAAATTCGAAATCACAACAACATTTCTCTGACGTTTGTTTTGTCCAACAAAAAGACGACATGCTTCATCACTGCAAACCACGATCAGAGAATGTACAGACCCGGGAATTTAACTCAGATGCAGACGATCGTTCTATCAAATATTGATAGATTAAGGACACAATTAAAATTGTCAAAAATAACTTAACATTAGATGTAACTGCTACAAAAAAGCTTCTACAGGTACACAAAACAACAGCAACAACAAAAAAGAAGACTAGGTATGTAGTAGTACGATAATTTTATCGAATTATGATTTGTAATTCATGTAATTATCAGCTGTTTGGTTCTATGAAATTTGGAAAAGTAAACTTTCCTTTTTCGAATGGAAGAACAATTGCCTGCGAACCAAAACATGGATCGATATCGCTTCAACAGTAAATAAATGACAGGAACTTCTTATCTTTCTTCTCAAAAATGTTCTAAATAAACTATAAATATAGGTTCAAACATGGATGTTAAAGCAGTTGATTCAGCTATTATTAGAGTCATTTCAACAAGAGCTTAGACTTTAGGTAGTTGTGTCAAACGGCAATGTGGGGCAGGCCTTTTGAGCTGGGACCACGCAATCTGTGTATACTTCACTTGAAACTAGCGTTATTTTAAACTTGTTATGACGCAAGAAATAAATAGTTACATGAACATATGCGTCTTACCGAAAGTCAAGGGTCTTGTTCAAATGGTACTATACATGTAGAAGTTTATCTCACAAGCACTTGGCGTCATATATTTTTCTGATAATAGAAAGGAGGGCGGAAGTGTACACATGTAAATAAGATTTTCCTGCATCGTGTGTTTGTGTCAACATTTTATAAAAGTTGCAATTGCATTTATAAACATTTTGAAATAAACTTCGTGTAATTAAAGTTAAATTTTACAGTATAGTTTTACATTTATACACTTCATCATATGCTGATCGAATTCTAATCGACGTCTTCTGAGTTTGCGTATCCCTGCTTTTTTCAAATAGGATTACCCGAAGTAGGATGTATTGAACACGTAAACGTCCGTCCTCCCTTTAACCATTAATCCCATATCTTAGGCAGTATATTAATGACAATATCTAATGTACCGATATGGTTTAATAGGTTGCAAACTTAGGTGTTATACATATAGAACCGATCGGAAAGAGAGGATTGCAAAACAATTTTTCCGATGAGTTTCAAGCAAAATAAATTCTAGCTGATGATGAATCTAAGATGGCGGTGATGTGTACCTTGTGTACTATTAGGTACAGGATATATATACTATAAGGTACAGGATATATATATATATATATATATATATATATATATATATATATATATATATATATATATATATATATATATATATATATATATATATATATATATCCAAGAAAAACCTCAGTGGTCGGTGAAATATATATATAAAACTTAAATAAATGAAAACACAAAGATCGAGTAAAACATAAGCGCTTTCATTTTCTTCAGAAAAAACCTCGAATATATTAATTAACTTTACCAGATGTCAGGATTTTATACAAAATGAATACGCTTCCTATTAAAGCTGCTTGGTCCAATTTATTCATTGTAATTACAGTATCAAATTTTTTTTCATACAAATCATTTATCTTAGAAAGTTATGGACTTTCTCCTATTTACAAGAGCAGAATCAGTCTCCTTTCAAAGTTAGAAATATTCAAAGTAAATAAAAATAATTTCTCTTTGGGCAAACGAAAAAACAAACCAAAATGCAACACGGGAATGTTTAGAAAAGGAAACCGCTTGGTTTCGTCCCCCGAATGAATGGGGTTATTCAACCCGCATGCTATGTATGCATGTAAAAAAGCAGACTTTGGAAATATTAGCGAACAAAAGGTACACATGTTTATTTGTAATTTGTCTGATCATTTCGACCTTTATTCAAAGCGATGTCAAATTCGTAATACAACCATACCCGTCTCGTCGTCAAGGGTGAAATTTAACATGAGGCGAAATAACGCGGTACCTTTTAATGTCGTTTGTTTTGTTAGCAAATTTTGTACGTATTTCTTTTCATTGAAATTTGGCATAATTGACGGGTAAAACTACTGCAATGTCTATTATTATACATTTACTAAGCATAGCCATCGTTTAAAAGCGTGCATAAAATTTGATATAAAACCGGACCAAGCAGCTTTAAAGTAAGTATCGGCTAGGTAGCCTTGAGTGTCTTTTCTGTGGAATTTTGTAGGGTATACCATTGACTTTAATGAAGTCTACCTCGCATATCAACAGATTGTCAAATGTCTTGTATAGATATCAAGTTATATGAAAAGGGGGGTTGGCATGGACGCCTATGTTATATATTCAAGGTGTTTTTTCCAGCTCTGCCGGAAAGCTCCGAGATGTTGCGATTGGCTGAACGGTATCAGCATTGAACGGCATCAGCATTGAACGGCATGTTTTATGAACACTATGAATGGATGAAAAAAAAGGTCAACATATGGTTTGCTTGCAGTGGTCAATACTTAAAAGAGCTACGAAATACTTGATTCATTTTTTCTACTTAGCAGCTAGAAGGGAGAGCTAGAGAACAGGTGTTGCTAAACGCGGAACGGAAAACGGAACGGAAAGCGGAACGGAACGGAAAATCTTATCTAATGTTATGCTTCATTGATTTGTTATTCATGCTTAAACGATATAATCTATGTATTTTTTTTAAATTTTCTTGAAGGATTAGCAATATTAGATTATTTATTCAAGAATAATTATTTCCTCAAAATTAACAGTACATGCATTTACCACTTTATTCTGTACCAAAATACTAGTATCCTCAATTCACATTTTGCAGAATAACTCGATATTTATATATACTTCAGGGTTCAGGCGATTCTCTTTCAGAAGCATTAAAAATATTCGCATTATACTTTCTTTAAAACGTCGTCCCTGGCTCATCAGCTGGTTTTAATACACAGCAAAAAATAGAGAAGTATACGGGGTTTTGCATTTAACAGACCCGGATGATAACGTTGAAAAATTGTGCAAGGTCTTCTGAGTGACCTCCAAATGGAGAAAAGATTTCAAACATTTTCTACTATAAATCTTCAAAAGAAATCTGTTTTCGATCCTGTGAATTTTTCCAATTAAAAAATGATAATGTGTCAATTAAGTTTTGTTGGATATTTCCCGTTTCATCTATTTGAGTTGCATCTTTTACAGGTATGTGTATTTTTTTTTAAATCGTCCAAATGTGCTGCATGAGTATTTTGGGATCTTGAGACTATAGTCCCAATTCTTAATCGGAAAATCTAACCAAGCAACGTCTAGAGCTCTCTATTCGGTTCATATGTATATAGCTGCAGGAATGAACTGCCAAGAAATGCAAACGTAAACAAAATGCATTGCCTAAAGTACTAGTTTCTCTAAGTACTGGGTATTTTAATGTTTAATCAGAGACATACCATATTATATATGTCTCTGGTTTAATGTATTTTAATTTCAAATGCCGTCAGACGTACGGATTTTTTTCTTCTCAATGACACTGTATCGTCTGTATGATTTAAGATCGTATAGAACACCGAAAATGCAATGTTGATGTAAGTGTATACATCATATTTGAAATATGAAAATACTCATAAAACACATGAAACGCTTTCACTAACTGCGTACGTTATGCTGATATGCCAGCAATACCATATAAGAAAAATAAGAAAAAGTTATCGCTTATTTGCTTGTTTAATCGTGTTGATGTTTCACAATTCGTAAACATTTGATTTTTTCCGTTTCATACTCAACTAAAGCCAATTGAATACAATGCTATATTTGATAGACATTCATAAGAAAATCAATAAGACAGCAAGATGTTGATAATCATTCATTAGATATGAATAAATGACACAAAGTAAATCGTTTCTGGCCAGTCTATACCCTTTTAAAGCGAAAAACGTGATATGATATTTTCCGTTTTCCGTTCCGTTTCGCTTTCCGTTCCGTTTTCTGTTCCGCGTTTTAGCAACACCCCTAGAGAACAAGCAACACATAAAGGTCATATTAGATTCCAACAATGTTTTCTAAAAGTACAAGCAGAACAAACGGTTGAGAAATATTGTAGTAGTACTTTGGTCCACCATTTATCTGATAAATTGTGTCAAAATGTACTACGGCCTGCATACATATATATCGGTTGTAGTTATGACTTAAGATTACAAAATTGTCACGAGGGAATACGAAAGAATTGGTCAGCATATATATAGGAATTGTGCGTTACCTGAACTATTCCTGTCTCATCCAGTGATAAAAATTCAAAATGATCAAATTAGTTATATGCCTGTTTGGATTATTAGCTGTATCCTCTCACCCCTATTACAGGGACGCTATCCCCAACGGTTATGCTGTGTTTAATCCATGTGGGACATCATACTGGGAAGCTGTGGGACATTATGATCCTAATCACCATACAATAGACAAAAACCCATTCGCTCAGGTAGAAGAGTGTTTAACTAATAGTAATATTTTATACATCCAATAGTTTAATTTCGGATAAACATAAGGAAAAAAGGGGAAAAAGATACATGAAAATGCAGCTATTATATAAATAGTGCCTGTTTGAGAGGGTAACAGTTGAAATTGACACCCCGAGAAAACCATTGTCAACCGACGCGAAGCGGAGGTTGACAATGGTTTTCAAGGGGTGTCAATTTCAACTGTTATCCTCCCAAACAGGCACTATTTATTTTGTTATACTGAATGTCTTAATTTTAAAGAAAATGTCACTGCTTTTAGATAGGAATAACGTGAATTCTAAGGCAAACCGTACGCGCATGATTTTTGCGCATGTAACAATTCGTAATGTTACCCGTTGCTAAGTGCATTGTTAACGCTGAGGGTAATAGAACAGATTATGAACTGCGTCTAAACCAATCAGATTTCAGTATTTAACATGAAAGTATAACAAAAGTAGTTATTACCATACGGAATCGAAACTTTTAAAATAAATGCAGTTCACAGTAATGAAGAATAAATTACATGTTACATGTAAAGAAAAATAACCGTTCTCTGTTGCCTGTTTGTTAGGCCTTCGCCGCTGCTGGTCACGTGTGGACCGCTGACCTCTGTAATGCCGACTCGGATGGAGACGGCACGTCAAATGGCGCGGAGTTAGGAGACCCGAACTGTGTCTGGACCGCGGGAGCTACACCTGAACGTTCATCCACAGGTCATCCTGGTAAGATTTTTTCCGGAACCAAATATATAGAATTCCTAAATAGTAAACTGGATAATTGATGTAAATGCCAAGGTGCTATTTTTGAGGGTGTCTTAGGACCTATCCCTAAGATCATCGCATCTGTATGTTATACAATGGTGATTATTTTAAAAAAGAGTAAAAATGCCACCACAGTGTAATAATCTTCATCTTATATTTTGTTTTCTAAGGTATTTGTGAGCCTGTTGGATCCGGACCTTGTGCTTCCGTAGCTTTCAGATGTGGGTGTCATGGGCATTCTTGCATTGGTTGAATTGAATTCTATGTTAGCCATGTATAATTGTTTATGTAAATAAATAATTTTTTTTTGGATATTCGAATTTGATTTTGAAAACCATTTGCCTGCGTGCTATAAACCTGTACAAATAAAAGTAGTCGAGATCATTATTGTGTTGACTCTTGAAAAATATAAAAAGTATTAATTCAGAAAATTTACTTTATTTATAATACAAAACTGAGTGACTTGTTATTTCTGTTCGACTTTTTGACATTACATAAAAAAGAAATGAGTATTAGCCGAAACGTTTTTTTTCAAATTGTGCTATTCATAACGTTTCTTAATATCTGCAAAAATTTGACATATAGGTAGGGGGAACATTACACCAAATTGAATATGCATCCACTTAATATTTTAAATCCAATTGATTTCTATTTAAACTACGAACTATTACTAGCGAGCGTTATATGCAGGTAGAAAGGTAACAGGCTTTGTAGAAAAAAGACAAAACCAACGTTTTTAAGTTTCTATAATGAACACGTTATCAAATAAGTAATATTTAATTTAGCTCTTTGAAGTGATATAAAGTTTATTTAAACAATAAGACGTACGTTTTCTTTGTTGATTAATGAAGAATATGATGGTGGCTAGATTGCAGAAAAATACACACATTTACATGTAACCCACTAACGCGAGTTATTAAAAAGATTCAACAATGATCGCTTCCTTCATAACCCACATTAATCATTAGAGAAAGAATTTTGTTGTTGATTTTTAAATCTTTCATTCAACAAATTAATAAAGGGATCGTAAAAAGTAAATAAAATTAACTTAACTATTTTTAATGTTCATCAGTACGTTAGATAAAAGAACAGACTTACAACCAAATCGTCTTCTATGGGAATTTGACCTCTGATATCATCACGATTATTTCGTGCTGTCCGTGATTTTTCTTGGGTTGATGAAAGCATCGACCAATCGAGATATGGGACGTGTAGATTTCAGCCATGTTAGTTCTACAAAGCTGTGAATTGCACTAAATTTCCGAATATAAATGGAAGCATACTTAGTTGATGTAAATAATTTTAATTAAAAACAATGCATTTGAAAGCAGTTTTTAAGAGTTAAATGCATTCTCCATTAACGTTTATAACAGTGACTAGACCGTGTAGACTTCTACATGTTAATTACTATAATAACAATCAATTTTGTTTTGTAAATAGAGTACAAAATATTAAGTGAATGTAGGGGAATAATATAAAACGACCATATCACGATGTAAGTAGTCTATAGTAATTCTTCCGCTTACTAGTGTACGTTTTAAAACTGTTTTTCAAATATATTGTTTAGCTCATGAAATCTCAACGTTTATTCAAATAATGTTGACGTCGTTCATATATGTTTTGTTTTATACTTTCAACGTTAGCAAGGTGATCAATCGAAGCTTTACATACATGTAGCTACATTGAGAGTACGAACTCTACGGACTTGCACGGACTGACCTCAGACTTTCTCGTAGTGTTAGTATGCACTAATACCTTCACATAAATGGAATAAATGGCTGTCACTTCTGTGTAACATGTTAATGGGTATAAACGATAATTCTTTTATTTGCACTTATTTGTTAAGGATAATTTGATATTGAAAACGGATTCTGGTATAAATTGTAGATGTAGATTTAAACAATGAAACACTTTATTTGGTGTTTTAGACGGGTCATGAAAATAGCGACCATAGAAGGAAAGTGTTATATAATCCACTAACACATTTTACCGATTTACTTATGATTTTTATATCTTCTAAATGTCTTTGCAAACATGTATGAATTTATTTTTAAAATAAACGGAGTTTGCAATGTTTTACTCAGATTTTTTTTTTTTTTTTGGTAAAAGGTATGAAAACGATATATGGCTGAAAAATACTATTACTGAGAATGTTCACTTACTGATTTCATGGAAAATGATTTAGATTTGTTTTAGTAATTGAGAACTTATTATAGGTAGCTGAGCCAAAAAAGTTCTATACACTAAGACAATGTGTATGTTGACAGATGCAGCGTACCCTAAAAAAAGGTCAGAAGTCGTTACAAAGTGTTGGAAGAAAGAAAAAAAAATACCAAACTGCGTTTAGTTTTTTTCCCTTCAAATCTCCTCCCCCCATTATTCTTAGAACGTTTCCTGTACATTTGAATCTTAGGTGAGTTTCGAGTATACAAATTGTACGTCAACTCTAAGTAAAACCCTTGAGACAAATTGATCATGCTTTAGAGGGATGTGTCATCCTTATGAAAACCAAAAGACAAAAGGTTATCTCAATACCACGAAGTTTTCAGAGACCTTATCTCAGAAATTGTGAGAAAGGCGTGATCGCATTGCAGTTTAACCGGGTCATTTATGATGCAACAAACATGATAAATTTAGGTTACTCATAAGTTTATTAATTGGGACTATTACAATTAAGTTGTCCTACTACATGTAGGTAGAAAATTATTTTGATTAAATTAAATTCTTTGCATTGATGTTACTCACTTAATTTTAGGTATAGATTTATAAAATCATCTTCTTTTATAATAAAATAAGTTTATTACAATCACATGTTGACCAATATGGTTACTGTACAAGTAATGTGTAATTTTCTTGAATGAGCGATAAGATATTTAAATTACTGCAAATTGATACACATATTCAGACCCTAAATATGTTTTACATGCAATAAAACTTGCTTTTTCATTAAAAAGTCAAATCGTGGATTGAAAATCAAAGTGATTGAAAAACCTACAAAATAATAAGTTCGTTTATGTCAAGTCTTTAACGTAAATTATTCAATATCTATCACATAATACCAATAGTGCCACATGTACGTGTATGACCTATACTCATGGTGCACCAAAAATGGAGCCATTATCAGCATTATCAATATTACATGTATAAACGACCCCATTCGTCGCTTTTGTTCTTGAACTATATCGCCTTGTATGAGAGAAGCTCCACAGATACATCGGATCAAATAAAAGACACTGACCCCAACCAAGTTTCAATTCAGTTTTCACCATAAATCATCAACGTAAAAAGATTTCGTAGGTTTCCTGAATCAAAGTATTAGCAGTTGGTCGTTGTGCGTTGACAATCGTCTACCGTCTATGTTAATATAATATAATTTTATATTGAATGTATACTTTTGAAACTACTATGCAAATCTTGTCAGATATAGATTTTGGTGTGCGACGTCTGAACAAAAAGAGAAATATAATAATTGAGTCTCGCCCAGACCAGAGACAATGCATTTTTAAAAACAAAAAGGAGATTGTAAATGTTTTCTCTACTCCGTGCTGCAGATCTGTAGCTCACTAGTCTGAAAAAATTGGAACAACCAGAGAGCTACATTGCCACCCATTGAAAAAATTCTATATTCATTTAAATAAACTGTTCATCACATGTACACCTTGTCTCGATCAACCACTAAAGGAAAAAGAAAAGTACGGCAATTATTTGTGCACATATAGACTTTGTTTAAAATACAGCCTAGCGCATCTCACCCATACACCTCCAACAACAATATTCCTTTCGTTTTGCGAACTACAGATATAGTTCTAGAGAGAATCCCTAGTGCCGTTCAAAACTTAACAATCATAGCTGTTTGTCCAATTCTTGTAGTAGTATAAAGAAAACATTTTCAAGTTAAAGGAAATTGACGGTTGAACACATACAGGTATCTATATGGAAATCAGAATAACGCCTTAAAAGGAAAATAACCAGAATATTTCAATGGAAATATTGTGGATAATTCAATCAGTCTTTCGAACAGCTGCCAAATTTCTCAAATATTTGCCCTACACAATTAACATTGTATTAATAGAAGATTTTTTCACACAACGACTTGTTCCATTCAATGGGCTTCAATGAATCAATAACATAGAAAAAAAACGTGTAGACAGACCTAAGCCACAACTGCAAATGAAGTACGACATGGTCTTTTTTTCTTTCTCGGAATAAAGTCTGTTTTATCATTGCCTCTTAACGTTCAAATATTTGACGAAATGTAAACACTCTGGAACTTACAATTGTACATGTTGCAGTGGCGTTGACCAGTTGACAAATTCGAATTCATAATTTTGAAATAGCCTCTGTGCTGAAATCGATACACGAATGGAAGTGGTGGAATTCGGCTACAAACCCGAATACCGATGAGACCCAGACGTGTTTGTATCTACATGTAATCAATGGAAATTATGTCTAAATATATGTTCAGAGCTTGAAATATTGACTGCTAAGTTATTATGCAATGTTAAAGAGTGGTATGGAGAAGTTCTTGAAAGTAAGGGAGCGATTTTTTTCAATTGTTTATTGTGTGAACAAAAAGTGTTTTTTGTGTGATGTATAATGTAAACTGAAGAATGTGTAATGTTCAGACTGGATTGGTTCAGAAAGGATCCATCAGAGAAGTATAGGTAAGTCTCTAAGTGCAGATGCACTTAAATATATTTAGTGTTGCATTGGTTTTAAGTAGTTACTAATATATATTGATTGAATCGGTGTTCTTTATACAAACAAGCGATTGTGTTGTAAATGTAAAATTTATAAAGTTCCTTTAATATACTGCGTAAGCAAATTAAGTCATTTGATACACATTTTACGATTTATTTCATTTACGATAAAGGCAACTTTTAATAAATTAAATGTAGGATTTCTTCAAAAGGAGTAAACATTTTCATACGATTTATTGTTTCAAATCTTTAAAGTTTATAAAAAAAAAAAAGAAAATGGAAAAAATGCAGTAATAAAGATTATAATTAGATGGTTGTTGTTTAATGACAAAAAATATCTCTCGTAATCTAAATCTGATTGTACGTTTATTTGCTTCTATGTATACTTAGTCTAGTATAACACACCAAGACTGTCTATCGCCAAAAGTATTTGGATAGTCAATGACTTTATCAAAAACTGTCTTTTAAATAATTTCAACAAGTAATCAAAAATGATTAGCCCTTATTAATATTTCCTAAAGGTTAACTACAGCGTATAATATCCGATACACGATCTTTTTGTGTTACGGCAAGTCTTTGAATAGAGAACAAATATATTAGTTTAAATTTACGTGCATGAAGAGTACCTTGAGAATACATTTTTTTCTAAAGCGTGATTTCATGATTAAATAAATCACCGTCCAATTGCAACATTTTAAATAGAAACTATGTAGATAGATATACATAAATATTCGTCCAGTCAAATATCCATTAATTGACCGATCTGACCTTCAGCCCCGGACAGAACTTTAAATTCCCATTGTAATCAATGTAAAGACATGTACAGTGTACCTCCTTAGGTCGTTGTTTAGGGGGTGGCATTTAATATCTCATAGCAATATATCAAACAAACCTCTTTGAAGCTCACTGGAGCCTGAAAGTCAGGAACGATAACTCTAAAATTCCAACATGGACGGTGAATAACCGATGGGCCAGAAGATTGTAATCAAAAACCTATTAAACAACAATACACCTTGTGTCTTTACCGTTAAATACTTCGACATTGGGAAATGCTTTACTGTTCATCATGACTGAATTTATAAAACTATATAAGGGAATTGGATAAATGCCGGATTGATTTTTATAAGGTGAGTCTGCAGGTCTCATTGATTTTCTTCAACATTTTATGCTTGTTGCCATTAGTAAGTTACAACAGATGTAAACATCGAAGTGAAAGTAACGCGTTAGGTCTGCGGGGGGACTACCAAGAGTCCCAAAACATTACTGTCAGTGACCGTCTGATTCGAGAGACACACATTTTATTAATTTAAAAAATGTATAGTACCGGGACATGTACATTGTATCTTAAAAATAGTACCACTGAGAAAGCAATCAGGATGTCTGTTCCCTGTAGTTAACTCAAAATACCGGTAATGGTGACTATTTATATAGAGCCGCGTGCCTTAGAGTAACAAAATAAAATCAGATGTATTTTTAAACTGCGCTAAATTTATTTATGGAGAGATTGCTGGTATTGCATGTTCATTAAGTAGTAGTATAAGTTGTCTTGTATGCTTAAAATAATTACCGTACGAAAGAAAAAAAGATTCTCTTTCTGCGGTTGACGTGAATGAATTTTGTTTTTGACCTTTGATGAATTCGGAAATCACTTGTTCTTACCATCGGCTTAGGATTAAACCTAATCCTACTCAAAGCTGGACACAAACTTAATGAAACGCACACAAAGCAAATAATATGTCAATATATAGTACATTTAAACCCAATGCATTACCAAATTTTCATTCGATTAGACCTGATGATTTTTTGAGCCTCAAGATCTAGTTTAAATTGACCAACACAATCAAATACACACATGGATAGATTAAAGAGATGTTCATCTCAAGTTTAAACTGTATGACAGACAATGGTGCCTCGACTCTAATTACCAATATGTCCTTTGACAAATTAAACATTTATCTTTTTTTTTCAATACAAGCCATTTTTTTTCTAACTCGGCATTGTTCCATATGAATCATATTTAAAATGTTGCATTGGTCATACAAAAGAATTTAGCATATTTTGTTGGTTTTTGTTTGTTGTTTTTAATTTCCCCCCTTTTTTATATGCTACAAAAACCAAGTAATCATTGTCTTATTCAATATATTGTGTAAGGATAAATTTGTAACATTTTCTGCTTGATTTTAAGACTATGTCCCAGGTATAAAATTAATTACTGTTCGCGGCAATTGTCATTACTGGCATTCAAAAATTCTAAGTAGAACTTAGTGCACATTATTGAAGAGAGAATAGAATCTGTCGGTTCAATTCATTTTTATATTTCCTGACACAACCACCTCATTCGTCAGTAAGGTTTCTATTTTGTTTATTGAGGGTTTTTTTTTTCTTGAGTGAACGTGAGTTCTATTTCATTGACAGAATGGGCTGTGGTTCTAGCTTTGACGCCTCCGATGGTCCTCGAACTGTGGTTGTGTTTGGTTCCACGGGACTACTAGGGGGTGCTATAGCCCGCCGGCTACTCCAAGAACCTTTCTTATATAAAGTCCGATGTGTTACGAGGAGATCGTCTGGTGAAAAAGCTCGGGAGCTTGCCGAGCATGGTATGAGACTTTTCTTAAAGGTCTTCCGATGTGAAGAAATTTAATAGATACATCATCATAGTACATCATCGGAAAGATTATTAAGTTTGGTTTTTTTTTTTTTGGAATTTAGTCTTGAAATTGATGCTTTTAAAAATGAAACACTTTGAAAACAATTCTCACAACAATCCTGTTTTTATTTAAGCATACATGTACATGTATCTTTATAAATTTATTTATTTAGATATTTTAAACGCTATCGAAGATAAAAGTATTATCCTATCAAAGGCTTAATCTATTTCTTAAATTGTCAAAGCAAAATTTTATTATATTTCGCAATCACAACACAAAACTTGTTTTCTATTATATTACAGGAGCTGTAATTGTTAACGCTGATCTCGGTGAAACCAAGAGCTTGGAGAAGGCACTAGAGGGCGCTGACATCATGTTCTTGACGACCCATTATTGGGAGGAAAAAAACAAAGAAAAGGAGGTCATTAAGGTATAATGCTCCTGACGAGAACTCAATGTTCTCGCATTATAAATATTCATCAATTTGGGCTTATATTGGTCTTTGTCCTATAAGAATCTTTCATTTAGATATATAGATAAGAAAACACTGTATTAAACCTCGGTTATCTGTATCTATTTTACCTTTTTGTCCAAGTCTCTAAATTCTGATTTGATTAATTTTTAAAAAGTGAAGCAATACTCTAGCATTGATTCAACAATCGGCTGTCTCGGTTCTGCTTCACGTAATCTATTATCCAGACAATGCCGTAGAAAATCGTGATTGCATAGAGCTGTCGACCTCAGTACTGCATCAATAATTCACGCACTGTGTATAATAGTCTGCAGGACGCTATCCTGCAAAATAGAAACAGACTGCACAACTGACAGGCGTAATTTAATATTCATTAAAATAGCAATCAATCTAGATGAGAAGTAATTACATTAATTAATACAAACAGTAGAAGATTTTTACAACACATAGCATGCGCGGTAATTAACGTACAGTCGGTGAAGTGTTTGATATATAAAGATTTTATGCTTTGAGGCTCGTTTATGATGGACCAAAGTTTGCCAATATGTAACAGATACTTCTTAATCGGACGTTTTATCGATGATTTTTATTGTTATACTTTCATGTTAAATACTGAAATCTGATTGGTTAAGACGCAGTTAATAATATTTGCTATTACCCTCAGCGTAAGCAACGCACTTAGCAACGGGTAACATTAAAAAATGTTACATGCGCGAAAATTATGCGCGTACGGTTCGCTGTAGAATTCACGTTATTCCTATATAAAAGCAGTAAAATTTTCTTAAACATTTTAAAAAAGACATTCAGTATAACAAAATAAATAGTGCCTGTTTGGGAGGATAACAGTTGAAATTGACACCCCTCGAAAACCATTGTCAACCTCCGCTTCGCGTCGGTTGACAATGGTTTTCTCGGGGTGTCAATTTCAACTGTCACCCTCCCAAACAGGCACTATTTATATAATATGTAACAGTTTTTATTATTATTAAGGTATTTCAAAAAATCACAATTAACTATTACATCTATTCCTGTATAATCTACAGACATATTTCATTTTCCAGTTTTCATTCTTTTTTAATTAGAAAATTAATACAAATCTTTGTTAACAAATCAAAAGACACACATGCAGACATTTATTTATTTTTTTTTAAATGAAATTTGCGCACCAGCCTTTGAAACTATTAAAATTCAAATTATAGCCTAATGTGGGGAGATTTCTATAGGAGCCCAATAAATCCTAGTACATGTTATTGTACATTAATAATAGAGCTTGATAACTCTAGCTGAATGTCTTTCAGAAAACATATTTGATATCTCTCAACTTTACTTGAAGGCAACCGTAGGAAACGGGTAATGCTTATGCAGTACTTAGAAATCTTAATTAATAAACATGTGTTTTGATATTAAATATCCGTTTTAGGGCCTGAACGCCATTGATGCTGCCATTCAGTGCGGGGTCAAGCACATCATTTTTAATGGTTCAGAAAACGTCAAAAAGATAATTGGAAAAGAATGTAGCCATCTCGACTCAAAGTCCGCCATTGAAGAATACATCCGCGAAGTGGGTAAGTACATGTATGGTGGCGCGATGAAAGGTGCTTGTCTTTCGATTGTTATACTGCATTTGAAAAGTTTTCACATTATTGACATTGTCCTAATAATCGTTATTTGAGAATATTTTTGTTCATTGAGCGAAAACATAACAAACATTTGAATGAAATACAGAGCTGTACAGTTTTACAAGGCTAAATTGACGGTTAACTTGTTCTAGGGAATAACGTAGCTTTCTGTCCATTTAAAATTCAAATAGGTAAAATGAATTAAGATTCAACAGTTTTCCCCCTATTTAGAAAACATATCATTTACGGGTTTTAGTTATCGATATCGTATCACATTAGGTACGGAAGTGCTTTGTGGCCAAAATTCCTCTCTTTGATCATAACTGTTATTTCCATTCTGCTTACTGCTTTCTAAAGACAACCCTTCCGTGGACGTGACGGGTATAAATAACTCGCTGCCGGGTAAGTGATCCTGTTGGTTCGAGTGTTAGACTCTGCCTGTGAAAGGATGACAGTATCCAAGGTCACATCCGCGAGGTGGCGTATTTAGCGTTTTCTTAGTTGCAAAATGTTCGTTTTGGCGGAATAGAATTGCTGGCGATGGACGTAAACTTTTGCTGTATTGATTGTATTGAATTTGTACAGTAAATATTGATAATTAACGTGGTAAAAAAAATAATAATGGGCGTGTCTGTCAACAGACTTTCATAACACTAGACAGAGCTCCAAATTCATTTGTTTTACCTTGAGAAAACAAGACGACCTTTTGCATATTTCAAAAGTTGATCCAATGTTGGAATCGCGCGAACGAGTATCATGTAAGTAGTTAAGAAAACGCATTGTCATCCTCCATTCGTTTATTTTTTGCATGATTTTATCTCTGGTTTTTTTTGACTTTGAGAAATTGTCATCCCAATTTAATACAAGCCAAAATTGAGTTGTATAATTTTGTCTTTGTTAGTCACGCTTCTGTTATGTTCCACGCAACAACTTGTTTTGAAGTAGTCCTAGATTTGATACATAAAAAAAATTAACAACGTATACTGCTACTTTGAGTTGCAATGCATGCGCAATTTAGTGTTGCAAAAACAAACACGTAATGGACAAATTGAAGTACAATATTAATTTTAACAGTCGTTATGATCTAGGCTAAGTCATTAACACAAGGGGAATAATCCTTAAAACCGTGTTGGATATACAGTGCATATTATATATATTGATTATAATCTATTACTTGATCAACTTATTTCATGATAAAAGATAGATTAATTTATGTAAAGGTAAAATAATAAATATGTTATTGGTCCAAAAGTTCTAAAATTTTCCGATATTTTTATGAAGTATGGATAGTCATTATTTGATACTAGGACATTGCCATGTAAGCAAGTTATCATTTGCCAGTTACTGCATGGCTACAAAACACCAATATATGTTTCACTTTTATTTTACCGTAAAGGTCAAATGACCCAATGATTTAACCTGTTTACCAAAACTTTTATTTATTTTTCCCAAAACAGAGATAACAACAAATGATATAGGTAATGAGAAAGGAGACTGTGCTTTTATATACCTGTACATTTCAAAAATGTATACTTTATTACTATATTCTCGAGTACACTCTGTAGCTCAGATATTCTACTTACAAGTGATTATAAGTATATTAATATAATTATTTGAAAGTAGTTATATTAATATAATTATGAAATATATATCTATATATACTGCATTCCCTGGAACTGGGTTTTGTATATCTGTTCTATCTAACAACGTTTGTAGCTGTTGATACTGCTTATATTAATAATAACGTAAATGTTTTCAGCTTTGAATATGTTTGTCAATGTAGAATACCCTTAAGATTCAAGTAAACATACTTCTTTAAGATTCATATCAATTCAAATTAACAGGACTGGTATAAACTATACAATGATCTTTAATGCCAAAAGATAAAAGCGAATATTTCAAGAACATCAATTCATATTTCAATGGTTAGTCTTGAACAAACACTGTCATGTGCATGTATAAGGATTAATATTTTTCATTACATGTTTTAAAGAGGCTGGGTGATCAACAGCTTACCCAGCAGATCTGCTTAATTGTTCGAAATGATTTGCTGAGCTCTAGACTTAACATTTTTATAAAGAAAAAAACACATACTGTGTAATCATCATTATTCGTGGGGGACCAATGTTCGTGGCTTTCGTGGATAACCCTTGACCTCGAATTCACATCCCCACAAACGTATATACAAGCTTATGTTTAATATTTATTTACGAAATAGAACTTGTTACCAACGAAATAACGTCCCCACACGAACCATGACAATTTTGACTACCAACGAACATTGACCCCCACGAATAAAAATGATTCTTCAGTATTTTATCTTTAAATTTGAATCATGTCTATTGTGGAATCATTATATTTCGGGGTGGCTCAATTTTCGCGGAATTCGTTGGTACCTCTCATCCACGAATTATCATCCTCCATGAATTAATAAATTAGGATTATAAGGTCATATTTCCTTTTGTATAAGTAAGGTAGTACACGACGGTATTACATCCTATGAATCTGTAAAATTTAAGCAATCCACGAAAATTGGTTCCCACGAATTTTAATGATTTCACTGTATTCGATATCTTTATTCGGTGCTCTTCCTCTTAAGAAGACTTATATAGTTAAAAAATCACAGCGACCATCCAGCCACCTTAAACAACATGTCAGATATTGAAGTAGAGCATGCGCAGTTATACATTTCTTTAGTATGTTTGACAACCGTTCACGTGCATGCAACACCGTCGACATTTGGCTTTGCTTGCTTTTTGTAGGAGTGTTTGTTGGTACCGTGTTTTTGCAAAATTACGGTGAATATACCTGCAGATTAATCATGATAATGCTTTGGAGTTTATTAGTATAGCTTTACTATATAATTATGCTAGTAAGAGTGGAGTGAGAGTAGAAATTCTTTTCTTTCGGTTTTAGCGTTTGTTGAATAAATGACAATATTTTTTTTTTAAGCCATCAGTAGTTGTGTACATGTATCAGCAAATGATTGAATTCCCTTTGCGTTTTTTTTATTCCTTTTGGATACAAAATAAGGATTGAAACGAAATGCTTTATCATATAAAAATCTTAACTATCTGTTTTAACAGAGAATCTAGTTGGTAAGTGAAAATTTGCCTTGAAGTTCATGTACTAAATGTCACTCAGAAATCCTTTGACTTGATAAAAGTTGTCAGGGGGTAAAATTTGGTGGAAATTTTTGACAAAATAATAAGAACATATATTCAATACCAGGAACAGTAAAAATATTTTTTTTTAAATTTTTATCCACTGATGAATGAAATAAAATTAAATGAAATGTTCTTAACAGTACAGTTAGTTGGTAAGTGTGCAGTCGAGTCTGATTAACTTCACGTTCCAAAGTAATATTTAGCAATTCTTGAAAATACTGTCGCAAAACGTTTTGAAACTTGCTGTATTAATTCCTGCAATCCCAACACTTGTTTGAAGAATGGCACTGTATTATGGTTTCCCCCCGAAGATTTACGTTACTATTTTTACTATGATTACTAGTTTTGGCAATTTGATTGAAGTCCTGTGGATATGTAAATTTTTGTGAACGCACTTGCAGGGGAAAAAAACTAACATGCACACTGTTTTCCCGTTCCTACATGTAATAACTACTCCCTGGTTGCTGTCACATGAGAAAAAAAAATAATTTTAAACATTAAATCCTATATACTACTATTTGCTGTAATAGTTATCAGAGTTTTTTGTACAGAAACTTTTTTTGTAGGAAAACCATTAAATTACCTGAATAAGTAAAAATAGATCGACACAAATAACTGCTTTAAAAGTTCTTTAGACAAAACTCTTACTGCGGATACAGCCAAATTTAATATACGTTACAAATGTTGATTGTTTTCTTTGACGTCCGTGTGAAGAATAGCTTCATTCCAAGGGTGCTTATAAAACACTGTGGATTCCATCCTGTCAACGGCTCACTGGCATGCAATAATATGCGTTTCCTCAGCACAAAAACTGCAGCAAAATACTGTCTGTGTGGAGTGTCGTAACACCCCCCCCCTTCCTCCATCCATTTTCCTTGATTTAAAAATAAATATCAAGACAAATTTATGATAAAGAGCGTTGATATTTGCCAGTCTATTTTTAACTATGTTCATTTTTTCCAAACGTTGCATAGTAATTTTACATGTTTAAAGTGAAATTGGTGAAAATGAGATTTACATTGTGAAAAAAAAGATTTACCTGTAGTAATTGGATTTGTGGTATGTTTCAGGTAACACAACAGGTAAACGCACGCGGCACCTCGTGTTTTTATAGGACTAAATCCATGTTCTCATGTATTAATACTGACCTTATCCATACATGTTCACTAGAGTCAACGTTATCATCTGTTTTACCGCACAATTTACATGTGTAATATACTTTTCCCCAAATACAGTATTATTAGACATTTTACTTCTAGTGACAACAACTTTACCATGAATACTTGTTGTAGATGTAATTACATTTAATTTGAACCTTGCATGTGTATACGTTTAAATTTTTCTTTGTTCTTTCTATAAAACATATAATGAAAAATATATTTAATGTTGAATTTTAAAAAGTCTCCATTGGTTTGCTTTGTATAAGATGCTACATTATACTTTGCGAATTCATTTGAGTTACTAAAATCAGTTATTCAAGCTGAATGAGATTTAAAAAAAGAATTACAACATCGATTTTCTTTATCGTAAAGAATGAAAATGAACAATGTTTACCTTTCTTTAATAAATCGGAAAATGATATCTACATCATAGAAATGCATATCGACCTTACACTTAGTGCAATGTCTATATCCTTTTCATTAAAAGTTGTATCGATCGTATTCAAGTTATGTAGCATAAACTATAATTACCATGTAGAGCTAATCTTTACTATTCTTTTCATAACAATATACTGACTTTGTCCTTTATTTCATCTTCAAATCTATTATTTGACTATATAAGTAGTAGATTTTTTTCAGTTTCAGTATATTACTAACATGACTCAAACATTTTTTGACCTTTTTATAATTAGTTTTTTTTTTGTCACAATTTGTTCGCAAGAAAGATAATTATTGTAATTAACATTGGATTCAGTGAAATGTTGAACATTGTTGTAAATAACACATAATTTTCAGGGGCATATGCCACATCTCTTCCATATTATTTTGATGATTAACACATTTTTTTCTAGATCTGTTAATGAAAACTTAATTTTGTATTTTCAGGTATAAATTTTACAATCTTACGTCTCCCCTTTTGGTTGGAAAACTTTTATTCAGTCTTCAAGCCGCACAAGCTAAAACACGCGGTTTACGCCGTGGGTTAGTGGTTTTATTCTTATTAATTTTTAACAACATGTTCTTAAAGCAAAAACAAATAATTTAGTATATCAGTATTTGTATGAAACATGTTGTTCTACATACGATAAAGTACATCTATATCTATGGATATAATATACAGTTGAAATGATGTACATGTAATTGCATTGATATTATAATTGATATTAAAATCTAGGACCTAAGTTATTTTAAAAAAAAACTATTAGACTATGTGTTTTACTTTTCTTTTATGACTTATTCACAAGTATACCTATCGAAATTACCAAGGCCATGTGGTAAAGCATCTATTGTTTGCTTGTAGCCTTACCTCTAGAAGGCTCCGAGCTTGACGTAATGTCAGTGGAAGATGTAGGTGAAATCGTTGCATCCATTCTAAGGCGACCTCGTCAGTATTACGGCAAAACGCTGAATTTGTCCGTGGAGTCTTTGTCCATGGAAAACATTGTCGATACTTTTAATCGACATTTCGACAATCGAAAATTTACCGATCCAAAGGTGCGTAGACCAGACTGAAAAAGAAATTGACCATAGATAAAATGGGTGCACTTTAAAGATGAACTTAAGATTTTTCGAGTATTTTCATGCCCTGAACAGCAACATATATGAGCAAGTCAGTCAGTTTGAATGTGCTTCCTTGAAATGGTCGTCATTGGGCAAACAAGTTATATAATGACACAATTTTGTTTCTTTACAATACAATTGCTCAATATTTATAAGGATTATTTACTTTTGATTTCATTTCTTCATTGCAGATTAGAATCAAAGATATGGAAAAATTTCAATTTCCAGGCTCGAAAGATTTAGCGGCAATGTTTGAATTTTATCAAAGTGGACAGGCAGTGAGGGACATTAAATTAACTAGAAAGTTAAATCCTCACGCACTGACGTTTGATAGATGGTTGTCCGAAAACAGGGACAAAGTCGAGGAGGCTTTACGAGAAGCGAATTAGGAGAGAAAACTCAGAACCCATTTACCCTGTTTACAATATTGATGTTTTTTTTTTTTCAATATTTCTATTTAAAGTAAATTAGATGTCGTATGAAACAGAGGTTTTATAGAATAGCCTTTGCTTTATACATCGACACAATGAAAACACGATGTTTCATTATCTCAACTAGTCATTTGCATTATAATATTGAATTCTGTTCACAGAAACATCAACATTCAAAAACGTCACCAGTGATATTTACAAATGGGGTGTTGAAATGTACTTTTTACAAAGTGAGATTGTCGAATATTTTCAGTCATATGTACAATGCATAATTACGTATGCAAAATTGTTTTTTTTTTTTTTTAAATTTATGTTACCAGCCGAACTGTGATATATGCATTTATTCTTTTTTGTAAATTTAATATATAACAAATAAAGATATATCAAATATATATTAATAGTATGAACTTATTCAGGACAGTGTTATATATATATATATATATATATATATATATATATATATATATATATATATCCGTACCTACAATATATAGAGGATATCTATATTGTGTGATTTTATATTTGCTTTATCCAACGAGCTGAAATGGTGTATATATTCGCGAGGCTTGCCAAGCGAATATAACCATTTCAACAAGTTGGATAAAGCAAATATAAAATCACACAATTATAGATGTTCTATTTATCTCATACAATTTGATTTATATTATGAAGCTTTTGAGACAGTCCCTTATATGACCTAAATTGATTTTTCTCAAAGATTAAAAACGATGATGCAACGTTGTGTTATGCAGTTATTGTGACCTTGCGCAATACAATTTAGTACGTCATTTCTGAGATAAATCTAACTGTTTTAATGTAAAGTTTCACTGAAATAAACCTTCAAATAATTTTTTAGCTCTAAATAATTTTTCTTGGAGCTTATTTGATTAAATGGAAATACTGATCAGAAAATTTGAATAATCAAGTTTGTTGACATACACAAAGTTGCGAATGCTCTTTAGTTTGAATTGACTCGAACGAGGAACAGTTGTTGATGATTTATAAAACAAACACTAGCCTTATGAATCGAAATTGAAAATAGTGAACATGGTGAATAAGGATGCTTACTGGTGGTGGAATAAAAGTCTTATGAAACATTATTTTGGTAAGTTCTTGTATATAAACACAACCAGAGCACTCTGTTTTCATCGCGTCGTCAGGATGAACTCCTTGATAGTTAACGTAATTTGCAGTTTTTAAACTTCACAAAGCAAATTGAAAGTTGGAAGGGGGGCTAAACTTATCAAAAAGCTTGACAAAAAAGGAAAAAGGGTCTTGTGGTTACGGCAGCTTTTGTAGCAGTCAAAGAAGAAGAAGATACAGTTTCTTTTAATTTTAGCAGTAAAGTTCAAAGGTTGTTTAAATCTCATGAAAAAACACATATACTATCTTGAACATGTGTGTATATGAAATGCCAAGTTATGTACTAATCTGGGGCTCGTAACATAAAGCATGCTAAGATTTTGACTTAAGTAGGGTCATAAGTAGGACTTAGGCGGAATCTTAGGACCTACATAAGTCATACTTAAGTATGTTTTATACCGTAACATAAAGCAAACTTAGCAGTGTCTTAGCTAAGTCATGTTTATGTAAAAAGTATAAACTTATTTTTCATTTTTTTTTACCAAATTTCAAGGTATTGGTAATAAAATCATATTTTTATAGATACACTTGCAAGACATCTTTGATATTAGATGGGGGTAGATGTAAATGTACATACACAAGATTCAAGGTGGCATGAGTATATATACGTTTGTACCTAAAATTTTAAACATAACTCAAAGCGATGGATCTCGGGCAATATATTCAGGTTATTGGTGTTGCTTCTGTTTTGACGAATATTCACTATTTTAGTCGTTCTCAAAGACTGCCTGTGGGGTAATATCGCGAGGCCGTAAGAACTTGATATAATTATATAGTGGATTTCTTTTTATCTTTTGTTCTACATCTTACCTCACCAATCAGACAATTCATATTTTCTGGGTATAATATCTTCACTAAGTCGATATATTGAAATGAGGCAATCGTCGTCATTAAAATCGCTGAGGGTTTTTCTGTCTTCAAACATCCTTTTATAATTTCTCAAGTTTGGCGAGTTTATATATGCAGTTACTTATTGTAAACCGACCATTACGTGTTTGCAACCTATTTAGCAGTCCACTTGCATATTACTGGTTTACGGAAAATGTTACAGATCATTACGACCACTGTTAATATTCATATCAATCAAATCAAAAATTTTATTTTGATGAGTATTATGATATTCATTCTGTGTAAATATCATAATGTGATTAATACTCTGTAATTATATATTGATTTGAAATAATTAACAATAAGTCTTCTAAATGTGTGAAAACAATATTAAGACATACTTAAGTCACCTCTACCGGCCGCCTAAGTTTTGGGTAAATTGCCCTAGCTAAGCACTCTTCTAGTTACGGACTTAAGTCTAAGAATGTACATAAGTCCTACTTAAGCACTGTCTTAGACTTAAGTACCCTTTATGATACGAGCCCCTGGTTTCAAAGAATGATTATGACTTCAACATTTTGGCACATTTCTAAGAATTACTTAAAAAATGGTTTAAAAAGGCACATTTTCTGATAGTTTTTTTGAAGAGAAAATGTCTCTGCAGCTGTCGCCCACAACAAAATTGATATTTTTTATATGTTTTAACATGATAAAGTTATAATGTGAGTTTCATCGTGAGCGACGGCTTAGTTTGCATTATTAAACAATGCAAAGAGACTAGGTGTGAAACTCAGATGATAAACTTTCCGTTTACACTTGCACATGCGCAGTGAACGTTCATGTAACCAAACAAACACATTTTTTTCGCTTTAAATTCAGATGACCTTGTCAAAACAAGGACAAAAAGACGAAACACAAACAGCCTTGATAAGATTACTTATAATATTCGTGGCATATAAACAGTGATGTTTCAGTTAAATTTTGTCAAGTTAAAAAATTTAAACAATTTGACTCTTGTTTTGTCTAAAGTAATTTAAGGGTTTGCCATATGACATTATTATACTTTCATGTTAAATACTGAAATCTGATTGTTTTCAGACGCAGTTGGTAATCCGTTCTATCACTCTCAGCGTTAGCAACACACTTGGCAACGGGTAACACAACCAATTATTGTACGCGCGTAAATTATGCGCGTACGGTTCGCCGAAGAATTCACTTCATTTCTGTATAAAAGCAGTAAAATTTTCTTTAAAAGTAAGACATTTAGTATAATAAGATAAAAAGTGCCTGTTTGGGAAGCTTCGCGTCGGTTGACAATGGTTTTCTTGGGGTGTCAATTTCAACAGTTACCCTCCCAAACAGGCACTATTTATATAATGTTCAGATATGAAATAAAATGAGAATGAAACTGATGTTTATGTAACTATAATCTGTTTTGATAAACAAGGAATCATTCTTTCAGTAGTTGATCACTACATATTATTTAAAGGGACTTGGACACGATTTGAGATCAATATTTTTTTTACAATTTTTTATGTATAAAATGGTTTACTTGTGCATTTTAAATGATTGACCAAAATATTAAATGTTAAAGTCAAGTTACAAGCGAGATACAGAGGTAAGAATTGATAGTTATGTAAACAAAGCTCGAGTCTTATAGTTGTTTACAAAAAATGTAATGTAGAATTTTACCATTTCTTAGACAAAACGACGTATAAAAAACAATTTAAACTAATTCAATATCTTCATAAATACTATTATCAACAAAAGAAAGTTACATTTGATTAAAACTTACACCAATACAACACATATGTAAAAATGACAATATTCGAGCTTTGTTTACAAAACAAAGAATTATGAACTCTGTATCTTGCTTATAACTTGATATTTGAGTTTCAAATTTTGACATAATATTATAAACTTCTATATTTATTAGTATAAACATTGAAAATGGAAAAACAAAATTTGAAAATTTTAAGTGAAATCGTGTCCAAGTCCCTTTAACGAATGATTCAACATTACCTATATTTATATAATTTCAGCAATTGTACGATTAAATATTGAAATAGTCATTGATGCAATGTATAAGGTTATACATTCCATTATCGATTCGTAGAGTAATCAGAGACAAATTATAGACACTGGAAAATGTATATTAATAACTCCATAATATTCAAACTATAATAACTCAAAGATATTTCTGTACAAAACAAGTGTCTGTAGCTTCCCAGTTAATCAAAAATATATGTACGGTTGGGCTATGTTGTAACATTCATCATAAGGAAAACCTATGTGGTTTATAAATCAAAACAGAGCAAAGACTTGCATTATTTAATAAAAAATATCGGAGTTGATATTGACTTTTGATAATAATTTCAATTCGCAATTTTTTATAAGCTTAACGCAGGTACATGTATACTCTGTACTGTGCTTCAATAATATCACACTCAGGTAACATGTACATTACAACTAAAATGACTGGTCAAGGTCAAATATCAATCTGAAAGACATGAGCTAATCGCTACTGTATTTAATGATTATAAATAAAATATTTTAAATACTTTACGATAGAATTTTATTTTTAATTTGGTCTTCTTTCCCATTAGATACTAGCAAGCTTTGTTTCATTACACTGGATGCGGCCTTTCCCTCTTTCAATTGAAGTGAAAAGAAATCGGCGGAAAAGTAACTTTTACCGAAGAACTTGGTATGAATAAGTCTAAGTGCTATCTGCGATCATGGCTCTATGCTATCGGACGAACGTGCTTTTCCCCAGTATTGTAAACTGATGTTTGGTAAATATTTGTCCACATTTTCAAAAATGAATTTAAAATCGAACGCATCCTCTTCTGGCTATTTTCATTTGCGTACTTGTAATCCTGGATTTGCATGTTAATGTAATCGAAATCGATAACACGCCAGGATTAACTTCTTTCTTCATCTCCTGCCAGAAAGGAAAGAGAATGGTGTTAATGCCACTTTTGATGTTTACAACTTGAATGTTCTTTTTGAAGACTGTAAGATGCCTAGAAAAGTAAGATGTGGAAATATTTTTCATATTTAATCCTGTCTTTTTAAATGCGTTAAAACAATTGTTTTTTAATTTTTATATTAATTATCTCGCATCAAAATAAAAAAAATTAATGAGTTTTAGAACAAAAATTGAAACTACTCTTTGAAGAATATTTCAGCAAGAAACTTTCTGGAAAAAAATGTTTTAGAATTATTATATTTAAAATCATTTTTATTTTTGAATTACGTAAATATGATAATGTATCTTTTGTTAAGATTTCATGCCCCCAAAGATGGGGGCATACTGGTTTTTTCATATTTATGTTTCCGTTTGTTTTCTGTCTGCCGAACTTTAATTTGGTTTTTATAACTTCTGAATCCTGTAATACTAAGGATGTTCCTCCTGTCGGCGTCTATATCAAAACCTTTATCCGGAGACTTACTCAGACTCAAACAAGAATGACCAAATATTTTTGTGTTTTAAATGTACATTGTGTATCATAAATGTATAAATAAAACTGCATTATTTTTCGCTAATTGATCTGTTTTGGGAACATGTATTTTTTGGCAATTGTTAGATATATACCATAGTTATAGCTAGTAGGGATGGAAATAGGTCGCAGATTTCCAATCAGTTAATAGCAAATCGTTCAGTCCGATTAAACGGTAACTTGTATCAAATTACATAAATATGTGACATAATATTCTTCTTTATTCTATTATCTGTCATAGAGAACACAGTAAGCAGAGTAAGCAAAAGAAAAATTACATTTATGTGTAAATCGGAATATTATTTATAAATCATGATTACTAAATAAAACAACAGGCCAATAAGTCATTATTTAATCCCCTGACCAAAAGTTGCAAATTGTTAGTTCGATGATCAACAAAAATCAATTCAAATTTGCTTATGACAAGATCTCGTTTGAAATAATTAACTTTTTTATAGTTGTTGAATGCAGGTGCCAAATCATGACAAATTAATGTCTTGAAAACGCGTAAAATGTGTAAAATGAGGTGTAAAATATAATTTAAACATGCCGACCAATTTATGTTTCCACCCAGTCCAAAAATTACAAAGATATTCATTTTTTAATCATTAAAAAATCTTTTAATTATGTTTTTTAATTTCATACGTTTTACCATTTTTTTATTTGTACCTAGTTACCATTATTCCCACCGTGGTATCAGTTTACCGGTGAGCAATTGTCAACCCTATTCAATTATACACGTATAATGAATTTAGCAGTATAATTGTATTTGATATGTAAAAACAAAAAGAAGACATAAAAATATACTACATCGATGTCATTAAAACCCATATAAGCTAAATCATACTGTAAGAATCAAATAAACCTCCTATAGGTACCCAAATGAACCTATTGATATTACAATAAACTTATAATCTTTAAGAGTCAGAATTATTTTCCATTCTTGAACTGTGGTTCTAGCGCTAAAATGTGGAAACTGATTTCAAAAATTCTCCAACCAACCTTGTCTAACATACATGTAACCAAGCAATCTGTGAGGATGGGGACGTAGCCGGTAGGGAAGAATGTCTTTGGACAATTCTTCAAAAGTTGTGATCTTTTTATAAACATTATAATAATATTTGAAAAAGACTCCAAGAATCATAACTATTAACTACAATTGGTTTTCACTGATATTCCAATGACCAATATAGTTTTTTTTTTGTTCGGTATTACATATTAACATATAAGATATCAAATTTATTTTTAAGTTAATCATTCATTATGTTTTGCTTACAGTTTTTATTAGTTTAACCATGGAATTGTATGGATACAATTTAAGTAGAGATAAGATATTTTCCATTGATGACTTTGTTTCCATTACACTTTGATCTTGTAAGTTTTTAATGTATGCACTTATTTAGCTTTATTGTGGCAGGGAGACCATTCTTAATACTTTAAGAGTTGGCTTATTAGTCAACTGCCATTTTCTGACGTATTTATATTTCTATCTAAAATTTTGCGTCTTTTTCAATAAATAGCAATGCTTTACAACTTACTATGCTATACTGTTTTTGTTGCAAAATAAAAACACATGAGCTGAAATGTTGAATTGGATTGATCAAAATGTTTTTAACATAAATGATTTTATTTAGTTTTGATTGTAAATTTTAGAATTTTAAGTATGTTTGTTTATTGTTCGTGTAACGTTCGATTTCATATGGATTTTTTAAGCATCATTGGGTTTCATAATGTACACAGTTATATCAGCGGGTATCTTAAGAATCTGGATGGTTGACAAATAACTCATCATCAGTTAGCTTATTTGTTTAGTTATAAAATATCATAATTACAGTAAAGAAAAAATCCATATATTTTATCTTTTGTATATGGATTTTTTTTATATTTTTATATATAGAGCCCACGTAGATATTTTAAAGGGGCATGGTCACGATTTTGGTCTAATTTTATTTATTTTTTTTTTATTATTATTTACAATGCTTTAGAAATGCATTTCTTATTATCAAATTAAATTTGGGTGATTTAAGCAAGATACAGGGCAAACAATTCTTCGTCATGTAAAGAAGGCTCGTGCCCTGTTTTTGTTTACATAGGTTCAATATACCAGTAAAGAATCTTTTTCAAGCTGATTTGTTTATGTTCTTATTCATTTTTAGCATAAATAAACAGTTCTAACGTTTAACACATACAGTTGAGGTTTAAAACTGGAATTTTCACTGCAACATTCAAAATGTAAACAAAAGCTTCGTTTACATAGCGAAAAATTATAAGCTCTGTAACTTGCTTATAACTCAACAAATGACACTCAAATTTTGGTTGTCTGTTAAAAATGCCCTACTGAAGCATTGTAAGCATAAAAATCGAAAAAATAATAATGCCCCTTTAAAGAAGACCTATACAGTCTAAAAATGGCCATGACCATCGATCCCTTTTAAAGATTATTTAGAATGTTAGTAAATTGTGGCACTAGTGTAAAATTATGCTTAATTATTATTTTACAGATCCTGCAAATAAATGAAAAATAAGTTATATCAGGGTAAAGATCTGATAACAAAGATATTAATGCTTCTAGTTACAAAAACCCGCATAATATCATCTTTTAGACCTTTTACATATACATATGCACATGTACATTGTATTGCAATTGGTCTTCGTCCGTCATCATCTGTTAACAATTTTACATATTTTTAGCTCACCTGAGCCAAAGGCTCAAGTGAGCTTTTCTGATCACAATTTGTCCGTTGTCTGTCGTTGTCGTCGTTGTCGTTGTCGTCGTTGTCGTTGTTAACTTTTCACATTTTCATCTTCTTCTCAAGAACCACTGGACAGATTTCAACCAAATTTGGCACAAATCACCACTAGGTGAAGGGGATTCAAGCTTGTTCAAATGAAGTGCCACGCCCTTTTTAAAGGGGAGATAATTGAGAATTATTAAAAATTTGTTGGTATTTTTCAAAAATCTTCTTCTCAAAAACTATTCAGCCGGAAAAGCTTAAACTTGTGTGGAGGCATCCTCAGGTAGTGTAGATTCACGTTTGTTCAAATCATGGTCCCCGGGGGTAGGGAGGGGCCACAGTTGGGGGATCAAGTTTTACATAGGAATATATAGAGAAAATCTTTAAAAATCTTCTTCTCAAAAACTATCAGGCCAGAAAAGCTCAAATTAAAATGGGAGCATCCTCAGGTAGTGTAGATTCAAGTTTGTTCAAATCATGGTTCCCAGGGGTAGGGTGGGGCCACAATTGGGGGATCAAGTTGTACATAGGAATAAATGGAGAAAATCTTTAAAAATCTTCTTCTCAAAAACTATGAGGCCTGAAAAGCTCAAATTTAAATGGAAGCATCCTCAGGAAGTGTAGATTCAAAATTGTTCAAATCATGATTCCCGGGGTTAGGGTGGGGCCACAATTGGGGGATCAAGTTTTACATAGGAATATATAGAGAAAATTTTTAAGAATCTTCTTCTCAAAAACTATTAGGCCAGAAAAGCTCTAATTAAATTGGAAGCATGCTCAGGAAATGTAGATTTAAGTTTGTTCAAATCATGGTCCCCGGGGGTAGGATGGGGTCACAATTGGGGGATCAAGTTTAAATTAGGAATATATAGAGAAAATCTTTAAAAATCTTCTTCTCAAAAACTACTAGGCCAGGAAAGCTCAACTTTGAGTGGAAGCATCCGCAGGTAGTGTAGATTCAAGTTTGTTTAAATCATGGTCCCCGTGGGTAGGGAGGGGCCACAATAGGGGGATCATGTTTTAAATATAGAGAAAATCTTTAAAAATCCATCTTCTAAAAAACTATTAGGCCAGAAAAGCTCAAATTAAAATGGAAGCATCCTCAGGTAGTGTAGATTTAAGTCTGTTCAAATCATGATCCCCAGGGGTAGGGTGGGGCCACAATTGGGGGATCAGGTTTTACATAGGAATATATATAGAGAAAATCTTTGAAAGCTTATTTTCAAAATCTATTAGGCCAGATAGGCTCAAATTAAAATGGAAGCATCCTCAGGTAGTGTAGATTCAAGTTTGTTTAAATCATGGTCCCCGGGGGTAGGGAGGGGCCACAATTGGGGGATCAATTTTTACATAAGAGTATATAGAGAAAATCTTTTTAAAAATTTCTTTTAATAACTATTTGGCCAAGAAATCTCAAATTGGCATGTAACCATCCTCAGATAATGTAGATTCAAGTTTGTTCAAATCATGGTTCCTGGGGGTAGGGCGGGGCCACAATGGGGGATACATTTTTATATATAGAGAAAATCTTTAAAAGTCTTCTTCTCAAATGTATTAGGCCAGGAAAGCCCAAATTTGATTGGAGGCATCCCCAGATCATATAGATTCAAGTTTGTTTAAATAATAGTCCAGGGGTAGGGTGAGGCCACAATGGGGGATGAAATTTTACTTAGGAATATATAGAGAAAATCTTTCAAAATCTTCTTTTTAAAGACTATTTGGCCAGAAAAGCTTAAACTTGTGTAGAGGCATCCTCGGGTAGTGTAAATTCAAGTTCGAAAATCACTAGTGGTAGGGCGGGACCGTAATGGCGGTTTGAATTTATACATAGGAATATATAGAGAAAATCTTTAAAAATATTCTGGGAAAGTTTTTGGTCCAAAACTCAGTACTTAGTGTGAAAGCACAGGTTATGAGATTAAAGGTAGATTTAAGTTTGATGAAACCATGATTCCCTAGAGAATAGTGGGGCCACGAAATGGGGGGGGGGGGGTATATAGGAATAGAGAAAAATCTTAGAGGTACAACAACAAAAGGGGCTTGGTATTTACCAAAAAATAAGAGGTGGATAAAAATTGGCAGATTTTCAATTTTTTTTTAGCAAGATCTACTGTACTCAGTTGTCAAGATATTTTGATACTGTAATGCTAATTTGATCAGAATTAAGGCAATTGTTGCTCAGGTGAGCGATGTGGCCCCTGGGCCTCTTGTCATTCCTATGTTACTGTTTATGTTGTTCAAGCCAACCATAAACCTCGGACCATAACTGGGTCCCCAGAAAGGGGTTCAATGTTTAAAATAGAAAAAGCATATGCTACGAAATGTAATGTTACAAGGAACTGCTGTTCAGGTGAGCGATGTGGCCCATGGGCCTCTTGTTATTATTTTACTTCTTAAAAACTACAAGGTTAATTGTAACTATTTTTGATGTGAAGCATTTATATAGTAAGGGGAATTCAAAGGGGCATGGTTACGATTTTAGTCAAAAATTATTTTTCGGAGTTTCATATTGACAATGCTTCAGTAAGGCATTTTTAATAGGCAACAGAAATTTGAGTATCATTCGTTGAGTTATAAGCGAGTTACAGAGCTTAAAATTCTTCGTTATGGAAACAAAGCGCTTGTTTACATTTATAATGTTGAAGTGAAAAATCCAGTTTCAGATCTAAAATGAATATGTTAAACGTTAGGAAGTGTTTATTTATGCTTAAAAGGAATAAAAAGATAGGCAACTCACCTTGAAAAAAGAATTTTTCTGGTATATTGAACCGATGTAAACATAAACAGGGCACGAGCCTTATTTACATGACAAATAATTGTGAGCCCTGCATCTTGCTTATAAATCTACGAATGACTCTCAAATTTAATTTGATCATTAGAAATGTATTTCTATAGCATTGTAAATAATAAAAAAAGGAAAATACAACTTGACCAAAATTATGACCATACCCCTTTAAATTGTGAAATCCATGGCTCTGCAACTACAGGGCTTCACAGGCGAGACCAAATATGTAAAAAAAAAGAAAAAAAAAAGAAAAAAAAAGAAACAAACAAACAAACAAAAAAACAACAAATTTTCATAAATCTTCTCTGCCCCAACACTTGTGTGATGTTTACTCACCCCTCAACCTAAATTATTTAATTATTTCTATCATTTAAAACAAAAACAGTTTTTGAACTTTCTAAAAAAAAATTGACTTGTTAGTAGTAAAGTAATAAATGGCTAGTAACTTAAATCACTGATAAGCAGTACATGTAAAATGATTTTGGTATAAATGACAGATGGTGATGAAATGTCAAGGAAGGTTGAAAATTCAAAATCTGGATAAATGTAAGTGAGTAACATATTATAGTTTTTAATTTTTTTTTTTGGGGGGGGGGATGTATGCCCATAGGGAGAGTTTCTGTCTGCCCCTGAGGATGGGGGATGAAACATGTATATACTAGCCACCTTGTTTTAGTTTTTCTATGAAAACATACACACATAAAACCTATCTTGAAAGTTGACAGATATAGGGGAAAATTTCTATCAGAGTCTTGCACCTTTTCAATATTAGGCAATGCATTCGATATTTAGGTTTTTTGCTAAAATTATAGGATTCATAGTCCTTTTTGAAAGATTTTAGGCATGGAGGTGGTACAATAATTAATACAAGATTATATTGTTTCTACTCCAGAATGAAACTTAATTAGAACCATTTTAACCAGACCTTGGACTTTTGGTTTGGCGTAGCTATCTACTTCTTGCGTCCAAACAAGTATATAATGACGCTGTTTCAAGCAATTGCAAAATATACACCGATTGTGTAGTCTTAGCCCAAAAGCCAGACAAATCTTTTTGATTTCACAGAGCTAGGACTGAGTGGCCAGCAATGAAATAGACAGGCCTACGTCACATTGCTGTTTGACACAACTACCCAAAGTCCAACCTCTAGATAAAATGGTTCTAAATGCACATATGAGAATCCTCTACAAGTTTGTGTATGCCATAAGGTTATGGTACTCAGGTGACCTTTAATTCATATTGGCCTCTTGTTTCATTCTTGCATGTGTATAATAGCCTTAGGAATACATTGAAACAGTTCAGACAATGCAAATTGGGGTAAAGTACGATATCATTGGGGTAAAGTACGATATCATTGGGGTAAAAACAATATCATCTTGATAAAATATGTTTTCATTTGGGGTACAAAATGTGAAAAAAAGATCGATATTATTGATTTAAAAAAATAAAACATTGAGGTAAAATACAACATCATTGGGGTAAAATACAATAACACCTGGGTAAAATACGATTTCACCTGGGTAAAATATCATTGGGATCACCTGGGTGAAAAAATATCACCTAGGTAAAACACGATATCATTTGGGTAAAATGCTATATTATTTTGGGTTAAGTACGATATCATTGGGATAAAATACGATATCATTGGTGTAAACTACGATTTCATTATAATTAGTGTTTAAACTTCTACAATTCATTTAATTGATTTATTAATCATTTGACATACGTCAGTAATTATTTTGATCAAAAAAACATTCATTCACGTAATTCTAGTCATGAAAATTATACTAGTCTTTGAATAATACCTAAGCCTGGTAATTAAAGACATTCTGGATTTGTATTCACGAGACATACATGTATATAATAACATCTATATAGATAATCATTCAAGTCCATGTCGATACCTACCAGAATCAAAATTGATTACATGTAGTTTTATAAATTTACGAAATTCAAAACCTGGATTGAAAAGCAAAGATTGGAAAACTATACCAAGACTGTTTTAAATCCCGATCTCTTGACACTGACATCCATTATCTTAAAACTTAATCTGGATTTAAAATAGCAGTCGACGCATCATCAATGTTTAACCGGAAAATCTACAGCATCTGATTATCTTCTGCCCTTCAGGACAGTTGCTCGTTTTTTATTTCCTTCGGTATACATAGAAAACATCTACTTCCTGTTTTAAGTGCTCTTAAACTTGCATCGTCAGCAGCCACAACGTTTTTTAAGTACTTTACGTTTAAAATTTTTTTTTATTTTTTTTTAAAAAAGTGCCCTTCGTATTGACGGCACTTTCACAGCTATATACGGAAGTTGTAGCAATTGGGATGAATAAAATTGTTCATTGATTTATTTATTCACTTTTGATGATTTTTAAGGCTGTAGTAGATGATGGTTTTTATCAAAGGCTCAAATCAGCAGGAACAACGAAAATACCGTCATCGACTTATCCAACAATTTTTTAATGTTAGTTTTAATATCTTTCAGAGAGCGTTCTTCCAACTTTTGTTGATCTTGCATCATTTACCACTTTCATCTCCTGCAGGTAATCAAAATTTTATATATAATATGCAAATTCAATGATTGATTAACATCTTAACGCAGTTTTTGAAAATGTCAATGATATAGACAAAAATAAGAAAATTGCCGGGCGGATCTCAATATTTTGATTTTCTTAGATTGTTGGACATTACATTAATTGGCTTTTTAAATTTTAAAGTATTTTTAAAATATCATTCATTTACTTTCAATTATTACGTTTTATTGTGTTAGTAGAATTGAAAACACTTTATAATTGATATTAATAGTAATTACTAAAAGCCATGCAAAATGCAATCTTTTATCATTTGTATTGCCATAGCGAAAAACGTAGGATTAAAAAAATGATCCTGCGTCTGTGAGATCCCAAGGGAACAAATCATGACTTTTTTTTTATCGCAAGGTGAATTCCTCTATCGGCATCAAAAAAGTACACAGTTTTGTCTTACTTCTGTATAATTTCAGAAACCATCAAGCTTTGAACATTGAAAGTTTACAAATGCTTTTTCATACATTTCCTTGTTCGATTTCCTTTAGGAGTTGGCCAATTTATGCATAACATATCAACTCTTTAAGCAAAATAGGATAGATAAAAGGCAAGAAAAGCTTATAAAGAATAGAAGAAGTAACAGTAAAATTGTATCCTCTTCACACGAATTCCTCGTGCAAACTGGATAGTGACATTTACAATGTGACGTCTTAGCATATTAGAACCATGTCCGATTCCTATCTTGTACCACATCTCACATTCTCTTTTTTGATGCCGCTGGGTGTGTATAATTACTTGTTTGATATCTTATATATGTTTTTTTCTTATCCTACTCTCTTCATTGGACCATTTGTACGATGATGGGCCCTCAAAATCTTTCATAAAAAGCTCTCATATACATGTATGTTAACTAGTATGGCGTGTCAGAAGTTGCTATATTCGATATGTTTCTATGTATATTGTACAAGGCTATTACAGCTGAAGATTTTCTTTAATAAAAAATAAAATTAAAAAAAATTCTTACCTTATACTTTTCTATGGATTTCACCTTCAATACAAATTAAATCGTTTTACAAAACAAATGGTGCACTGAGTATTATATACATGTATATGTAATAAAAATAAAAGTTATACAATAAGAACAACGAAATATGCATTCCAAATGATTGACTGTTTGATTACATATCAATTTTAAAAATAAAAAAAAATTGAATATTACCTGCATAATCGATTTTTTTCAATCGTATTTCGAAAAAAAATTGTAATATTAATTGTATATACGGTGCAATGTGACTTGTTATATCGCACCGTGTATGCTGCATCTGTGTTATTTGTTTCCGTTCAGTAGTGACTCTAGGTTCAATGTGCTGGGTGTACCCTATTCAAAACTTAATAATTGTAAATAATAAACATTTATATATTTACAATCAGGAAATTGGTACAAAGGTTATTAAAATAATAAATTACTTAGTACGTACTTGCATAACATTTAAGAATACAGATAAAAAATCTACAAGAAATTTTGACCAGAACAACACAAAAAGAAATCTTTCAATTATTTAATTATTTACATAATACATGTACATGGACAACTGTTTTAGAATGGGCAGGTTTATGTCAATTTGTGAGTTACTGCAATGTTTGTGCTTGACTTTGTAAACGATATTATAATGATTTTAAATCTACATCCATGTTTTGATGAAATGAACAAGCTGCATAGATCTGGTTTAGTATTTTTAGATAATAAATACCTGTACATAGTATTCATGATATCAAATCTCTATGGAAGAATAACCAGAATCAATAGCAATGATTATAAAAATTTTCATCTTATAATTTATGTGTTCACTCAGGTTGTGCCATTGCCTACTACAAATTTCCTTCCTCGACAACGTCAGGAGTTTTTGCAACTTACACTATGAAAACGAACGAAGAGTGTGGGGAGTTATGTACGAGCCAGGCCAACTGTAAAGGCTATGGCCACAACAGTGTGACATTAGCTTGTTACGTGTCTGCTAATGACGACCCCACCCCTGATACCTATTCCTGGAGCTTCTACGCAAAAATGTGTCTCAAAGGTATACTAGTGCAGGCGGTGCAAACAAAGAATGTTCCATTATATTTGAGGGTATAAGTGCTACAATTTATGAACAAGGTTACAATTGTCTTTAATAAGTATATGGATGTAATTCTGTTTTCTATATAAATTTTACTTGTGCATTTTTTTTAAAAATAAGGTTAAAATCTAAAAGGTTTTTGGCTTTACACCACTTTCACTTGTAAACATTGATTTCATAGATTTATTAGCCTTATTACCGACAACTGAAGAAATAACTACAGCGGAAATGGTTACCACCAACCCAACAACAATACGACTCACAACAATAGTTACAACAGAGGATACAACAACTGTTCCTCTCTCAACAGTTTATGCTTCAACAATAGTCCACCTGATCACAACAGAACACACGACAGAACAAACAAGTATACAGACAACGGAACAAACCACTGAACAGACAACGGAACAAACCACTGAACAGACAACAGAACAAACAACTATACAGACAACGGAACAGACAACTGCACAAACAACGGAACAAACAACTATACAGACAACGGAACAAACAACTGAACAGACAACTATACCGACAACGGAACGAACCACTGCACAAAAAACTATACAGAAAACGGAACAAACAACGAAACAAACCACTAAACAGTCAACTGAACAAACAACAGCTATACAAACTACGGAACAAACGACAGCTATACAAACCACGAAACAAACCACATCTTTACAAACAACTACATCAACAACCACAGGTCCTGACTTCATATCTTCTTACTGCACTTGCACCTGTGAGGAATCTGATTTGACGGTTTCTGAACGCATAGAGGAGAGAAGACAAGATCTACAATTAAGTGTTCGTGAGTTGTCGGCCTTTAAAAAAAAGCTAATATGTGCACCTGACTTCCGTCCCTCAGCAAACAGTATCGGCTCCATTGGAGTGTTTATTCTTGTGATATGGGGTGTTTTGTTTGCATTCCCAGACATTATTAGAGCAGTACACGTAATTCGAAGATTTGTTAAAAAGAGAAGATCGTAAATGTGTTAATCTGTATTCAGTTTCTTTGATGTGATGGACATTCATCAGGGAGTAAAATCATAAACGACAGTAGAGATACACTGATATTAATTCCTGTTTATTAAGAATGAATTCAACGTACCAGGTAATATCATTGAGCGATATCTACCTGTATTTGCTTTGAGTATGAATGATACTTTATTAGTGACAGTCAAATCATTATGTTGACCATTTTAGCAGCAGAATTTTTTTTTATATATTTTGTATTTAAGTTTTTTTTCTTCAAAAAATTTGTGAACCCCACTCAATTGCATCCTTTTTATAAACAAATTGATCAAACACATTTGATGATTATTGATATGAATTGTTTTATATGGATTTGGAAATATAAAAAATAGCAATGATACATTCGTGTAAAGGATATGAACAACAAATTATTTATTAATATCGACAATAATTATTTGTTGTCAGTCACACAAATATATCAACTTTAGATAAATATTTCCCCGGAACTACACGTTGAAAGGTTTTTTATATAAAAAAAATAGTTTACACAAGTGCTGTTTAGTGTTTTTATGTAGATTAAGTCTGTAAATATTTTATTTCATTCAGATAATACTAGCATACAATTTGAATGCGTATGCTTTCAATAATTTCAAAGAATGTAAAAATAACAAAAAATTCATAAAGGCCCTTTAACACTGCACACTGTGTTTGGGTAAGTTTTGAGTAATCTAAACAATCTGCCTTTTTCCATGTTCAATAGAAAAAATCTCTTATATACATACGGTGCATGTTATAATCCGTACTTTGTTTTTATTATCATTATTAACTTAGTCTATCGGTGATGTTTAGATAATTGTTTATAAAAATTAATCTTATTGTTCATAAATATGTACACAATGCAGTTAGAAAATTTTATGGAAAATGAGATCATACAAATTTGAATGAATTAGTCTAAAGGCAAAACTTATGTAAGATTACATATATTAGCTGTTCTGTCGTCAGTTAAGTTATATATCTTTGATTACCATTATGATAACTGGGTAAAAGTAGTTCAAAACTAAATGTAGAATATGTGTGGTCCTCCATTTAATAATTTTATCAGTTAAAACGTCAAACTCGAAACAAACAGTAGACAAGTAATGCCTCACAGGAAAGAAACAGATCGTTTATAATGATAAAGGGTGGTAAAGTTTACTAGAGATCACCGAATTGATGGAACTGAAAGCAAACACAATTAAAACAACAAATATATATTCTTATTATGAGGCTCATATCGACAGATTATCAAATCAACTAATTTTGAGCACATTGATTACTTTGATATTTGAATATTCTCAGATGGTCTGAAGCTAGGAAACATTAAAAGAAGACTTTTAAAGAATACATTTCTTTAATTAGTAATATTGTCAAATGGTACAAAATTCTGAAAACAAAACTGCTAATCGTTTAAAATCGTTTCCCCATCGGAAATGATACACATGCGTTTTGATTGATGGTATTATAACTTGCACATTTGATCATTCCAATTTGTGATGTACAAAATTTACAGCTTTCATGAACGGTTAAGTGATGAGGGATTTGTATTTTTTTAACGATAAAACTAAGATAAGCAGGTTGTTTGTGATGCATTTCTTCATCATCAAAATGTTTTTGTAAAGACACTTAACAACTAAGTTGTGTCTTCAGCACCCTATAGCTAGTACATGTTGTATAAGTGATCACAAATCATATTAATGAACTTATGTTTTAATAAGCATATTATCATAATATAATAATGTTACTTGGTCATTTTAAAAGTGTTAACGAGGAGTTTCATTTCATTGAGATGATATTTTTTATCATAAAAACGGGAAATTGCATATTTAAAAGTACTATTGGTATAAACAAAATATGTATACCAGTAAATCAAAAAGAAGAGATATCTACAAAACTTATATACAAATTAAATGAATTAACTTTTATTCTAATATTTATTCTCAATTTCATACAAAATTATAATATAATATAAGTATGTACGTGTTCTCATTGTCCCGACAAAACATTGTCGACTCCTTGAAAAACATTTTTTAATGCCTTTTGCACCTCTAAGAAAAGTTATTTTATTTTAAGTAAAAAAGAACAACAGTGTCGTCTATCTGCAGAAAATGTCAATTTACGTACTACATAAAATAGACTGGTGTATGTTATGAAATACATCTGACGTGTACATTGTACATGTGTTATGTAAAGCATAAACATTTTACATGTGTGAATAAATCACCAAGAATCACTGTATATCAAATGTGTCTGATACATTTACGCAAAAACATTCTTTTCATTACATAACGATTCTACAACGACGCTCTTTTATTTCTTTGCCATTCCAGAAACGATTCCATCTCATCCGACAGTTCGTCGTCCTTATTAGACATGTTGACAGTTGAGTGTATAAACGGTGAAATGTGATTAGAATTAGGATTGGAGTTGTAAATTTTGTCTTTAGGGGAACGCCATTTATAGCAAGAACACGAACAAACTGACAATACTTCTTGAAATTCTGGACGCTCTTGAGCATTCGACACAACACCGCCATTTCCAGTTATGACGTCACCTTCGAGGCGAACTGCATTCTGGGCAGCCACGGCAGCCTCGATTTCGTCTCTTCGTTCATCCTCGGTGTTCATGGTTAAGAATCGTAATACAAGAAGATTCATGGCTGCAGATATAACAGTTAAACCAATAATGATGAACAGCAAGCTGAGAACTATATACTCAGGGTTGTTATGATCGCGCTGCATGGCAACAAAATCTCCGAATCCAATAGTTGTTAAGGTTATAAAACAATAATATAAAGCGTCCAGAAGCTTCCATCCTTCGAATTTGGAGAATAATAGAGCACCTGTGGTCAATATTATCGTCGATAATATTAAAGTTATAACTATCAAATCAGTCTGTGATACCTCGGTGTTTTTCCATCTGAAACACTTCTTGATATGTTTGAGTAAAAATGTCACAAAAGTATTTAAACGCTCGCCAACACTTTGAAACATGATAAGGAATAAAGGTATCCCAACCAACGCGTATATCATACAAAATAACTTCCCTGGAACAGTTTTTGGGGTACTATGGCCATAACCTAAAAATGAAATTATTAATATTAACTTGAGTTCTTTATATGTATTCGGTTAGATTTTTAACCCAATAATGTCTAGATTTATACTGGTTCATGGTGATTTTTGCGGTTGGAAGAATGAATAACTTACCAATTACTGAGCAGACTACCAAGGAAAAGTAGAGCGCGCCAACAAACTTCCACTGGTTTTCTACCCTGTATTGTCTGGACCGCAGTGCGTTTTCTCGGATTCTCTCGAAGTCCTCATCCGAGATGTTGTACTGAGCAATGATTTTCTCCTCGTAGCTGAGTAGACTCCTCTTCATTTCTATCTCATTTTCAGACTCGAGAGCATCAAACACTGCGGCTCCGATCAGGAGATAAGTGAAGGTACAGACGATCAGCGACAAGGTGCGGACATTCTGTCGCTTCATCCTTCACGGCTCAGATGACCAAGAGAGATCTAAAATGGTTACAATATGATTCTTTTCAAATTCTCTTCTAACGAAATTTTGAGCTTCAGAATGTTTACTTTAGTTTTTCTGCATGATTATTTATTTATACTCTGTGTGAATACTTTTATTTCGAAAATGGTCACACAAAGATTATAAGTGACCATAGGCATGCCTCTGGCCCACGAGCATTTGTACTTGTAGTATAAGGTCAGCAGATGAATTTTTTGGTGCACGAAAGCACTTAAATTTTTTATATACATTGTAACCCTAAGAGTAAATTTCCACATTTATATATCATTCTGTTTTAGCATTGTAATTGTATAAACGAATTTTGTAACATCTGTGTAAGTATTCTGAATATGCATATGTACCATTGGACAAATGAAATAATTATTTGATACAATATAAAGAGTAATAGAGTGAAGCTGTGAGAAAATCCTGGGGGAATATAAACCTAACACGACACAGGGAGAAATCGATATCTAGTTAACAGTGTGTTACAAGTTCTATAAATATGAGAGAAAAATCAATGCGAGTAGACTACCAGTTCATCATAGCACCCTAATAACAAACATCTCTCAATCAAAAGAAGATCTTTGACATCGATTTTAGGATATTTATAAATCTAACTTCAGCTATATTTAACAAGATGAACCGTTCAATTAACAATCTATATTCACAATCAAAAATCCTGTCTAATTTGCCGCACAATAAACATGACTGCTGGTGCAGTAAGGACGAGAGCAAACAGAGAACAGATTTGGGTGTTAATACTCACCCAGTAAAGATGTCGTAAATGGAGACTATCGTTTCATCGTGTGGTCCAAGATTTAAAGATGGATAACGAATCTTGCACTCATTAGACATAAGCATGTGCATATGTTGACAACCATTTGGTATCGATCGAAAGTAGCAGACGATAACGAGACTGAAGACGAATGTGGAAATCTAAGTCCCGCGCGAAGCCGCTCCGATCAATACTCTTGGTTTTTATTTAGCGCTGCATGAACTACTGTCGTTGTTGACAAACACTTGTTTAAATACATAATTTGTTTTCGGTGTATTTTTTATTTTTAAATACATGGGTCAAATTAAGAGCTCTGTGTTTTGTGTGATGAGATAAAAGACGCAAATCATAGCACGTAAATGAATATGATGTGAGTAATCTTTGAATCAACAAGCCTTAAGAATGGTAAAATCTTTATCCGAAAATGAAAAAAAAATTAAATGACGGTTCGAAACAGAGTTAATAAAATATTTTAAAACTGTAATTATATTACTTTATTAGTTTGATTTGATATTTATTTTTTCTTATTTGATCTGTCAATATTTAATGCAGTTTTTCAAGTAGTTTACATTACGAATAGGTTTGCTTAATGAGTTATCCCTCTTCCATTTGCAAATACTCTCTATCTTATATCGCCCTTGTTGCATTTTTTTTTAAATAAACACTACTAACCTACATTTATACAATATAAGAAAGCGCAAGATATATATTTAAAAAAGATTAGTAAATTAAAAACATTTCACATAAATGGTAAATTTTAAAATTTTGTTTTAATGGATTAAAAATATTAAGCAATTTTTTTGTTGTTGTCAACAGAAGCGCGCACATAATCGTATTTTAACAACAACAAAAATTTTTATTCGTTGGAATTTATTATATATGTAATTTTCATTACATATAAGTTCAAAAACATATATCAATTCAGGCTTCTTTCTTTTTCCTTCGTAAAGTGTAGCATGTGTCCTGATAAGTGTTCTGATAAGCAAATTTGGGAGCTAAAAGGGTCAATCTTACAGAAAATCCAATCGAACTAGAGAAAACCCATCATGTTTAACAGTGCATGACGGACACCAATATCTCGCCCATTTACTCCACGGAAATCCAATAAGTCGATAGACACCAGTTCAACATTTAGTCGGTCAGAAACGAGAAATTCAGAAACGGAATCCACCAATCTGTCAGGGGGCTGCAGAACGGCACAGGGTTAATTTGTTAGCTGTTAAACAAACAGGCGTCGTTTCCATAAAAAGAGTACTATGAACAAAAGGTTAATTAATGATCAAGGGTCAAAATATTCCAGAGAACTGAAATATTAAAGGCAAACAAATCCCAATCAAACAACAACAAAAATATATGTAGTCGGTCTAGTGAATATTGAGAATAAAAACACGATTTTACCTTCAAAACATTTAAATGTAATTATTATACGGGCTCTATAAATCTAATAATCAAGAAATCTTTAAGATATCGAATTGTATAATCGTTAGGCGAGTCTGATCAAGCTTGTTTTATTTTATTGAATTAACCTTATTTAATATAGTTTCTTATTCTTCAACTTTCATATCATTTCTTGTTTTTACAAAAATTGAAACTTAACAAAACTACAACAACAAAAAACTTTTCATTATAATATCATTATTATGATTTTTTTTTATTGCCATGAACATAGCAGCTACATTTATACATGTACTTTAAGGCTCGAATTTTGCATGTTATGCGTACATGTACGTCTTTTAAGTTATATCTTATATGGCACAAAGTGGTGTTTGCTGACTGTTTCACTTCAAAAGGAGGCTCGCTTTGCTCTCTGCCATTGAAGAAATGAGTCTGTTTCCTCTGACATTTCATCCTCTTTAGCAACACTGAATGACGTCACGTGATTAATATTGGGGTTCGAATTGTATATTTTCCCGCTGTTAGGCGATCGCCATTTGTAACAAGAACAAGAACACACGGAAACGGTGTCTTGGTACTCCGGTGTCTCATTTGCATTTGAGACTACTCCGCCATTTCCGGTGATGACGTCACCATTCAAACGCACGGCATTTCGCGCGGCCTCTGCAGCCTCCATTTCGTCCCTTTTTTCGTCTTCGCTGTTTAAAGTCAAACAACGAAGAACTAACAGGTTCATGGCTGCGGAGATGACGGTCAGCCCAATCAGGATGAAGAGCAGCACAAATAATACGTATCCTGGACGTGTCTGGAGGATGTTATCCTTCTGCATGGCGACGAAGTCCCCGAACCCGATGGTCGTGAGTGTAATAAAGCAGTAATACACGGAGTCAACGATGGACCAGTTCTCTAGTTCAGAAAACAGCAACGTTCCGGTTGTTAAAATCAAGGACGACAGACTTAGAGTGATAAATAAAACGTCCGTTTGAGAGACCTCTGTTTTTTTAAACCTGAAACACTTTTTGATATTTTTCAGAATATAGGTCACAAATGTATTGAGTCTTTCACCAACACTTTGAAACATGATCATGCAAAGAGGGATTCCGGCAAGGGCGTACCCCATACAGAATAGTTTGCCGAAGACAGTCTTTGGAGTGCTGTGACCATAGCCTGCAATAAAGTTGGATATTAGTGACTTTTTTATAACTATGTTCCATGAAATATTGTCTTTACGATAAGTTATATACTTAAAGTACATGTACTAAAATTAGAATTTCATTATTCACGTTAAATCTAATCCGCTCAAAAGCTTAAGAAAATTATAACTGTTTCTTAAAATCGGTCTCAGCACGGAAGGAAGACGAACGACCGTCAAATTACTCCTTTGTCTTCATTTAAACACAAAATTAGAATGCCCGTTCAAAATAAATCTGATTACGGAAATGTCAGTGAGAAGCACATTATAAAGAAGATAAGAAATATCCATGCATGATGTATACTAGTAGTTAACGTTCGTTGCCGATACAATGGGACATCATCTCACGACTATGAACTATCGATCTGTCCGTTCTGACAACAACTGGAATATACATGTATTAGTTTGATAGTATCTGCAACGGTTCTTGCAATCTGAAACTTTTATCACAGACAGCTTGGGGTTGCTGCCTCCGACCAACGCCGGATCAAGACAAAATGCGCGTCCAAACAATTACTGAAGAATGCGGATGGATTTCGCTTACGACCAATTAACCTGCAACCCACTGACGTCAAGAAGTGATATTGATTAAGATATTAATTAAGATATTAAGCTATGAATTATCGTTTATCTGTTAGTTTATCTTGCCGAAGTTCATCTGATGGCCAGAACTGTCAGTTTTCTTCGGTAAATTGTTGAGAAAATGTACTAAAATTTCTAGAAAGACAGATGTGTCTGCTATATAAAGCGCTATTATATCTAAATCTTCCCCAAAGAAACGACGCCAAGTACAAATAAGTCATTGTTTCCATTAATAGCTACCGAGTGAAGAATGTAATATGATATAAATTTCAACCATGCAATAAACATTCAACAGTATCGAATTTCCTTTCCAAGACTAATTTTTTTATGAGTGAACTTTTAAATGTCAAGCTTAGAGTTCAAACAGCATACTGAATTCAATCTGTTCTAATTTTGTTTATACCTATTAGGGACACAACCAGAAGAGAGAAGTATAGGGCTCCAGAGAATTTCCACTGTACCCCAGCCTTGTACGGTTTGGAATGTAAAACATTGATTCGAATTTTCTCGAAATCTTCTTCGCTGATATTAAATTTCTCTATCATTTTCTTTTCATGTTGTAAAAGCTCATTCTTAAGGTTGATTTCGTTTTCGGACTCGAGAGCATCAAATACAGCAGCACCAATTAGAAGATAGGTGAATGTGCAGACGATAAGAGAAAGCGTTCGTACATTCTGTCGCTTCATGTCTGAAAAAGAACACCAATTGGATAAATATTTAATATACAATATAGATTTTAAAACATTTTTCGTAAAAAAAGAATACATATTCCTGGGGTTAAATAGATTATCATTTATTATTGTGAAATATGCCAAAGGTTACTGGATTCTGTCATTTCAGTAAACACTATTTTATTTTTTGACAATTCAGACACACGTGTATAATTAGAATAAAAGTAAAGTACATTGAATCATGTTGTGCACTTTTACTTTTGGTCTCCGTTTTCTCTTGCACTTTGGACAGTGTTTTTCTCTACAAGGTCACAAGAACTTTCTCGATTCTCATGTCAGATTTTTTGGTTCGTCCAATGAGAAATTCGGTTTATGTCTGTTCTCGTAATCCAATAAAAAAGAACATGTACAAATGTCGGACAAAGTCTTTGATGTTAGGATGTTGGAGATCGATATGTAAATAATAACTTGTTTCTGCTCAATTCCTCGGATTTTATCGGTGAGGGGTTCGGCAAAGACTGTGACAGACCGATGAACATCGTAATATCAGAAGTACAAGCAAACCGAAGTTTGTGAAATTATCATCTGTCGTTTAATAAGAAAATGTTCATGTAAACAAACATCAATTACTTTTTATATTCGCAATAATTAGCTAAAGATGTGAAGATAAATTATCTTATATTGAGAAGACTTTTTGTCAGATAGCTAGGAAACAAGCCGCGGTTTTTGTTTGGTTGCCTTATTTTTCTCTTGCTTCCTCTTGCATTACTAACTGATTAGAGTTGAGACTGCTGTGTGGCAAACGAATGTCAGATATTGCACTTTTCGGAGAACTTTTATTGCTTGGTGGACTAACAAAACATCACCCAGAGTGTCGAGATCCGTCCCGTCATCAATTTCTACTATCGCGCCTTTTAGATGCATCTTACATGGTATTGCCGATTAATTTCGCAACCCTTTCAAATAGGCAGATCCACCTTGGGAATTATAGAGTATTTGGTACATTCGCGTAAATGTACATTGAAATAAGATATAGATAAAAAGAACAATAAATCTTCGCAGAAATTATTTTTGGAAAACAGAAATGAAACATTTTTTTTTTTTAATATTACAGATTAAAGTAAAAATAATTACTGCATGTACATGTACATGTACATGTAACTACATACTTCAAATTTTGTATCAAATGTTATTTTGAAAAAAAAAAAAAAAAACTTTGCTTTTCAAAAGTTCAACGCACTGAATTTTAGATATTAAGAAGCAGAAGTGTCAAGTACGGGTAATGTGAGATTTGCGGGGAATATCTGCTTCTGCGACACACAGAAATAGCAATTTATAGCCTATTGAAGTATTAATAGACTGAAAGCACTATTTGCACCCAAAGTTTGCTGTTTCCTTTGAATTGATCGAATTTGTCTTGATCCAAAATTAATTTAAATCTTTCTGTACTTGCTTTCTAAACATCCATGACTGGACCATAAACACAGGACAATAATCAATGGAACAGTTATAGAGGTGTAATTTTGACACAATATTCTGAGAATTCATTTTAAGGAAAGTTATTTATCAAACAAAAATTTGGTAGGAATTTCAAATCAGCATTTTACCGGATAGGATTAAGGTCAAGTATGTAATTTTTACACATCACAGCAAAGTACATTAGTTTCACGTAAAGCGCTCGTAATTCTTTGTTTTGTGTGAAATTAACGGACGCTACTCAACAGAATAGGTTACTCCTAGTGAAAATTGCTGAATAATCGCAAAGCAATGCATTAGTTAATGAAAGCTACTTTCAAACGACCAGGAAGAGACAAGATCTATCAGAGCTGGTTGACAAAGGTATTAACACAAAGACGGCTTTTTTCCACAGTGATGAAGAAGAAAAAACCTAGTTTAGATAACACCAATGTTATAAATGAAATTTTCTCGTGTCTTTCGAATGACAATTGTCATTCCAAGACAGCACCCCAGGACAGTCTGTCTTTTGAAATTTGAAAGATATATGATAATTTGGCTTAAGTACGTTTCGATACACGTCTTTAATTGTATTTTAAAATTATATCAACTGACTGTTAAAGGTATATGTGGCGTATTTTTAGTGAATAACGATATTAAGATCTGATTATTTGCTTCATTTCTTTACTTAAAGATAGGACTTTCACACAAATTACGCTTTATAAGTCAACCGCATAACAAACATTCAAGAAATAAAAAAAGTATTTTTTTTATTTTTTACCGGCACGGTAAAAAATACAAAAGATTTGAATAACCCCGCCTGAAATGGGTCACGTGACACCCATAGCCGGTCTATCAACAACAATGGCGACGACAAGAAAGATAGTTATACCGTTAAGTTTGACAGATTTGGCAATGGAAGAAAAAAAAGACAGACTGACAAGGATAGGAACATAGGGAAGATTGTCATCGGAGATCATGAAGATTGATAGAATAGGAATTAAAGCCGAACTAAACTTAAGTTTCCATCATGAAATTGTCGGGGTATTTCTATATAGTCAGGTTCGTTAGCAAGTTATAAACAACAAGCATTCTTAGAGTATTGCATAAGGAATACACGTCCCCTACCGGTTTGTAGAAATTTGTGAAAACAATGCACTGTTATGCATAATATCATAAAGATTTCTGACCGTCTCAACAGACCAACCCGATAACGAACCCGATTGTAATAATACAAAAAAACCCTGTCGATAAAATTTACAACACAATGCTTGACACTATTTTACAGAACTTATTTGTTTGTTAGAAACAATAAAAGGAATGGTCCAAGTAATGCACGATATTATTACTGACAACATACATTCCTCGTTTATTTGATACACACCGAGCCCGATAACGAACCCGAACATTAAAAAATTTGAATATATAAAATTATTTTTCTCAAAAATATGTCAACCAGACGCTACAAAAGTGTAAACATGATCTGTAGTTTGATATTTTGAAGCTGTTCAGCAAGTTTCATATCATTCGTCAAACGCATAAAGAAAAAAAAGTGGAAAACTGAAGTGGGACAGACAGACGGACCGACAGACAGACGGACTGACGGACGCAGAAGAAAGCTATAGTCCCCTCCGGTGAAAACCGGTAGGAGACTAACAAGTGGATTTTCGTTTAGAGGAATTTTTGAATAAAGAATAAATAAACAGTCGCAGTACATGCATGGGTATTTACTACGTTTACCGTGTCGATGATGCTAAAATCGTGTTTCATCTTTATTACATATAATTAACAATTTATATCGTTCTACATTTATGATTATCGGAATAATAATGCTTCGAGTATCATCTGTAACAGGCACGTAGCATCGCTTTTGAAAGTGGGGGGGGGGGGGGGGGGGGGGCCAGACCCATCCAAAAAATCTTGACAAGCAACAAAAAAAAAAGGAAATTTAAAGTTTCCAAAAATCTTCAAAATCCTAATCCGTGGGGGGGGGGGGGGGGGGGGATGAGTAGACTCAACTCAATTATACTTCCAAAAAACATTCTTCCCTACCCAAAAATTTTTCCCTCCAAATCATGAAATTCCTAATCCGGGGGGGGGGGGGACCTTCAATTTGACTACTCATTTCCTAATTTTCATATCAATTTTTTACTAACTTCCATAAAAGTGGAGGGGGGGGCCAACACCATTATAATTCATTTTTTATATGTAAATTTTAAAATATTTGTTGCAGCGAGAAAAAGTGGGCCCCCCCCTGATGCTACGTGCCTGTGTAAGAATAATCTAATATAAGACATGAAAAACGTGATTCTAATTTGTAAACAAACTGTTATTCTATCGTGTTTTCAATGCTAGGTTTTCCCGCACTCATGCGCAGTGGCGTTATAAATGGTGGATCACATTAATATTCATCAGATGTGTAGCAAAGTTTAGAGACAAATAACTAAAGACAGAACCATATTGTATGGGCCTAGAGTTTGTGAACTGTCTGATTATACATGTAAGAAGCATAATATATATTTTTACTCAAACTCATGTCAAAAATTTTACTCCAAATACGCCACATATACCTTTAAAATATGGAAAACGTATTAATCTTCATGAATGATTTTTTTCCTCAATCTTGAAGCCGTGCTTCAGCTGCATGTGCTGTGTATGTTATTTATACATAGATCCAAGATTGGACAGTCCTTCGGGGGGTATTCAGTACGGGAAAACTCCTTGGATTTCGTTGAGTAAAGGATTGGACCTTAAATTAATTATGGCGATCGACCTTGATAAAAAGGGGGCCGACTGAGAACCGGAACTACTGGCATCAGATCTAGAAAGGAAGCAGACAGCCTGACACGCATACACGCGTCAGCTAACTAATGGATGGTTCCATCAACTGTCCATACCAGACATTAAAGGAATTAATCAGCGCGCAAAATTAACCCTTTATTCTCTTGCCGGACCCAAATTGGGATTGAACTGTACATACATAATTACTCCTGTTTATTTAACCGTAAAGGGCATTTCAGCATTGCGAATTCCTCTACTGTTAATTCCTGAGATCAGTCATCTGTTAATTTTTTATAGAAGAAAATAATAACTTTAAAGAAATATTATGTATATCTTAATTTTAGGAGTGTCAACCAGTTCTGTTACATGTATCTACATGTACTCAAATTTGGATAGAAGATGTTTAGTTAACCAGCAAAAGGACGTCCTTACTATTGGATATTTCCGTACAATCAGAGACAAAAAAACTGTATAAACGCTTGTTTATTGCCTGAATATAGGGAACATAATAACTAAAAGACCTTGGTCAAACTTTGGTTAACCATGCTTTAGACATAGTCGATAGAGAAATGTCATTATTTTACTTGTTTTGGTAATACTATAGACATTTAGTTATTTCGTTACTCTCCATACCGACCATGCACTTTGCTTAAACGCAAAGTTAAAAGTACGCATTTCAATACTGGCATGTTAGATATTCATAATGTATTAAAACTTGCTGCAATATGATATTGATGATGTCTATATAAAATCATACGTCAATCATTATGATATTATATACGTCAGGTATATGGGTATTTGTATATAAAATGAATTTGGCATTAAACAGTTACTGTATTTCTGAATGAAAAAAATGTTAAATATTAAATTTCGAAGGTTGAAATAGAGTCTCGTGACGCAAATTGCATCCTTAGTTCGCTTCTACTGTACTCTGTACTCTGCCTTGATTTTTACAATCAGCAACGACTTATGTAGTAAGTTTAATGTTTATTTTACTATATAGAAATACTATATATAATAACACATTTAGGGAGAGAGAGAGAGAGAGACAGACAGACAGAGAGGAAATAATGATATAAAAAATATCTATTGAAATCGAGGCTAATTCATTGTTCATACAATCCAATGTTTATCCTGGTTGAAATGAAATGCGATACAACAGACCAGTATAATTTCATATAGAAACTGAAAGCACCAGGGACCTGCATTAGATTAAATGCAGTTATTGTACCTGAAACCCGAGAAGTTGGCGAGAGTTTGATGAGTAGACGGTAGTCCTGACATTTTCCAGATGTAGGCCATTGGTTTAAGTCTTAATTATTGGCTTAGTTCATGTTGAAGCGTTAATACTCTTGTTAAGCATATAAACATACAGGGTTATCGCCTGCTATTGGTGTGTCCAGTGCATGAACTGCATAAAAATGAAATATACCAGTTTCTTCCTATATAGGTCTATTGCATTTAAGCTGACAGTTGTGGAAATGTACGAAGAATGAACAACCGGTTTTGTGAAAAAACTGCATCACGTTACTGTAAATAATAGCCATTTTTGTTGAAAATCATCAATCTTACTTCTGAAAATATGACAAAAAAGATCAATCACTTACCGGATTTCAACTATAAATGAAGCTGACAAACTCTTTTTCTTTTTGTGAACTGTGTATTTTTTAAAATAAATAACAGTTTTCCGTGTTTGCAATCAATTAATTTCAACTGATTGCGTTGATGTCGTTTACTCATCAACCATTCCTTAATTTTCAGTCAGTAAATGCTGACTGATAGTCGAATTGAAATTAAGGAGTCATTTCGAGCTTTTGTGTCAGGACATCGCAGAGATGAATTCAAAGTAAACCCTGATGTTTTTGAATTATAAATGATATAAAATCATGCACTCATTGACAGATACCTGTATTAATAAAGACTTAGGTGAAGGTGCTTATTCCCAATCACCTGAGTTCTATCTTCCTTAAAACCATAACATAGTAGTTCGCAAATGCTCTCATAAAAATTTTTCAATAAGAATGTTTTCTAGTGAACCTTTGAAATTTCGAACATAAGTATTAGAGCAACTGCTCTTCAAAACACAATGTTCACTGCCAAAAAAAAAATTGTTTCAGATATTGAATGCAAACATTCTACGTTGAATTTAGATTATTTCTTATATTTTCTAGTATTTCATATTCAAAGATGAGTAGATTTTTTTTTCTTTTTTATTGATATGCACTTACTTATACGTTTAACGCAGGAGACACAATGTCCAAGTCAGATTGAATCATAATTGATTATTTTGAAAGAAGAAACATTTTTCTATGTTAAAGGAAATCATAGGCACCATTTAAATGTTAAATCTAATCTAAAAGCTACTCCGATTTTCTAAGACTTCCAAAATCGATGCCATAAGTTCTGATTTGTCTGTCCAAACAATGGTAAATAAATCACAAATTGTATTCAAATTAGTAATGAATATTCTTAAGTGATCACTTTTCGCTCGCCACTCAGACGGCCATTTCCAACACTTCGACGAAACCACGTGCCTGGAATTAACGCTGCATTCGTCGGGGCTTTCAATTTCAATTTCCTTTTCCACCATTATAGAATATGAGCTTAAATACATCAAATTAGCTCCATGTTTGTAATAAAATCTGCGAGATAAGGTGTTTTGTTTTTAAGTGTATACACATCAGGGGACTGGCTTTTGCGATACTCTAACTATATATTCTTCAAAACCATGTTCAATGGCCATTGTATCCCAAAAGATTGAATGAATGTATTACATTATGGACAGCAAACAGAGCTCTAGATATCACTTGCATTATACGACTAGTATGGCTGAAATATGATTATTTTTATCCCAAAACTATATGTATTATGTATCAAATTAAAAGAGAAATGACAATTAATTTACATGTATTCAAAATTCAAAAGCTCAGTGCCTGTATTGCATATTTTTACCCGATGATTGTTGGTTTTGTTTTGTGGTGGGTTTTTTTTTACTAAACAACTAGTATTACTTGTACATATAAAATTCACATAATAGAATGTATAAAAATTGATATATTTATTGGAGAGTCTGTCATTATTCGTAAATTAGTGGCATTTAAAACAGTTGTAACAATAAAGATACATGTATATATGTATTCATTTGGAGACATGCGACACCAGTATTTTGTTACGTACTGGCTATCAATTATAATTACACAGCTAATTACACAACTTTTTAACCTTACATGCATCTTATTAATCTTAAACTGCTTACTTAGTTAATCCGAAATACTGTCGATTGAAAAAAGAAATAAGTTAAGGGTTTTAATGTGAAATACATTATTTGTATCAATATCTTAGTGTCCCATTCAACCCCCCAAAAAAGTCAAATACTATAAACAATGCAAAACTGACGAAAATTGCCATTTCTGACGTTTTCAAAGTACGTGTTTTCATGATTATTAAAACAAATAATAGAAAAACAACGTCAGAGGGAGCACAAACCCGTTTGTGTACATGAACATGTACCGGTATGTAGTAATCATTGCAGTACTCGGGGAATCGTCCATAAGTACATTCACCAAATTCTTTAAAATACAATAAAAATTTTGGGATGAAATATGTATTCATATGTACATATGTATGACTTGTAATTCTGATACACGTGCTTAGGATCAATGTTTGCAACATGTGCGGTTTAAGCAGGTGATAAAACATGGGATTCTTTGCGTAACGTTACGAGAGCAACTTCACAGCATGCTGTCGGCAGATAAAAAAAAACAAGACGCGACGTTTACAAACCAACAAATTACATTTCATCTAACTATAAAACATTGTATGGAGAGATTTTTTTTACCTGGGTTAGATGTCCGATGCCTTAGTTGACCGCCATGTTCTTTTTGCAGATCTTAATCTCTGGTTGGCTCCACGGAGAGAAAAACAAACTTTATTGAAGTGGATTCACAATCAATTAGGCCCAGAGTTAACATGAAAGTAAACTATCGGTGTTTTGCTCAGCCAGTTATGCACATGCGCGGTTGGAACAATTAATCTGTATTGATTGTCCAGTTATTCCTTGGAAGACCTGTTGCATAGCTCAAAGAATATTGGGGGGAAATTCCAAAATAACAGAAAATATCAGCTCTGCGTGCTTTGATATACGTGCCCGACCAACAGACTGTGGAAATTCGCTGCATAGAAAGCAGCAAATCAAAATCAAAACTCTTGGCTTCAGCATCCAAAGTCGTTAAGGATGGGGTGTGTAATTAAGAATAATCCAACGGCTTAATCTACAGCCCGCGTATCAGTTTTATTTGCTTGTCCTGGGGGCTACCTTTCTCTGATATCTCTTTGAAATGGTAAAAATTATTTCCGATGCGTGCGGAAAAATGACAAGTCGTCAAAAAACGACGTTAATAGGTATCTCATTGGTGACGAAAACCAAGAGAAAAGCAAATTTTCCGATATTGTAAAAGTTTTGCATCAGGATTCCGATAACTAGTTCCAAAAAAAAATCAGCATCATCTCAGTGCTTAAATTACAAAATGAGAAGACAACATTGAGAATATCGTTACATGTTCCCCAATTATTTAACATCTCTCTCTCTCTCTCTCTCTCTCTCTCTCTCTCTCTCTCAAAGATTAAATATCCTATTATTTCGAAACCATTGAACCTTTTCATGGCTTAATCATTAATATTTGGCACCATATCTTGATATTTTTATTCAGTATAATTGTGATTTTGACGTCATGTCAAGTGTTGTTTTTCCTTACTGTATGAGAAAGAGCGACTGATTTCGAATGACTAATTGCAAAAATTGATTTGTAGGATGATGAGTATCATTGGTAGATGTGGCAAGGACCTTGAAAGAGATTCCTAAAAAGTGCATTCAAATTCACGTCCAATACCAATGAACAGAGAGAGAGAGAGAGAGAGAGAGAGAGAGAGAGAGAGAGAGAGAGAGAGAGAGAGAGAGAGAGAGAGAGAGAGAGAATAACTGACGGACAAACTATTTCTAATTACACTAAATTGAACTGCAGTTTTATTATAAAGATTTGGATAAACTGTCGATAAAAGCAATTGTTGATGCGCAAGCACAATCAAATGCATCTCATGATCAATAATTTTAAAGGCGCATTTTCTTGAATCTAGTATAAGATATAATCTTCCTGAATAGATTAGTGATTTTTCGTTGAAATCTGATTAGCATTTTGAACGTAAACAAACTTTTATCTCCGTTTTCAATACATAAAGAAACACCATCTTGTCATAAGTCAGAGTGAGTATGTACAGTGAATGTTAATCTATAAGACCAAAAGCTTCTTAATAAAAAATTAATTTAAAAAAAGTGTTTTGCATCTAAATTTGGTTATATGAGTACTAATACTGTTCACGTATCTTATGTCGGAAAAAATAAATAATTTAGTATACGTATTTTTTCGCAACTGAGAATGTACTCAAATTCCAAGTTTTACTTGTAAAATAATTAAACAAATTAAGTGAAAATTTCCTCTGCGGATAATTAAACCTAAACACACCAAAAAAACATTTTTTTTAAAATTCAGGCACAAGTAATTCATATTATCAAAAATAAATTTATTATCTTCAGTCTCTTATCTGGGGACCAGATTTCATCTATGACCTTAACCTCCATTTGTATAGAACGAACAGTGGTCATCTGTGTTCGCAATATACTTAAGTAATCTTTTCAGGTTCAGTGTATGCACATAATGTTTACTAACATTTAGGGAAATTTTTCTTCTGACTTTTGCGACTGTCGACTATGTACACTGAAGTTGCATGTTTGTGTGTAGTAAGCATTGTCACTGATTGGTATCTTGGTATCTGCCGCTAAACGATGGATAACATTCCGAAGCATATTACGGCTCCAGCAGTAGGGAACTAGTCAGAATTGAATGTTTTCTATTGGAAACGCTTTTACTAGCTTTAATTTGTGTCACATTACAAGTTTTTATCAATTATTTGTTAACAGCCATTACGAGACTCTCGACCATTCTATAGCGTGTTTCTGTTTTTACCACCCCAAAATTGGAAGAGTTTTATGAATTTTAACTACATGTATGTGCCATATGCATTTCAAAAGATAACAAGAAAAAACTTGAGGCAAGCGTCTAAAGAACGACATCAAACCATTTGCTTTTGTGATCAAAATTAAAAAAAACAAACTTTTATTTGAAATAGAAAAAAGATCGAGTTTTTGCATTCATTTACATAAGAAATCAGGACAAAGCCGTGTTTACATGTATATCTAATCATGCGTGTATAAAATATCAAAGGACCCTAAAGCTGAGAGTTTGATGGGAAATTTATTGAAAATTGGAAATAAGACAAAATCAAATATTAAAACCAACGAATATAACACTTTTAGTACAGAATGCTAAAACAAACTTTTTTCAACGTTATATGAATCATGATACCAACCTGCACGGTTACATATTCCATACGTAACGCTAAAAAATTATTTTAGTTGAAATTCTATCTGATCTTTAAAAAAAATGAACAAAATGCAAAGAAACACAAAACTTTTTCATTTACCAATGTGCATTTTTTCAATTTGTTTTCTTTTTCAATTTCATTTTATTGTTCTCAATCAACCACACGCTATATCTGAGTAAAGCTAAGTTATGTAGACAAAAAGTTTTGTTGAACTAGACGCTCATAATAGCTCCGCAGAAACGCACAAGTACTTTTTATTACTTTCATATCATTTACCACTGGCGGTCGGTAAATACTGCATTATGCCTATCCGTAAAGAAAACACAGTAAATCTGAAAATGTTTGACAACTCAGCCTCCTCAAAACGCTTAAATTGTGTCACTGTTAGCATGCCAGTAATATTTTCAACAGAAATGTTTAGTATGTCAACGATGTTAGAAAAGGACAAGTCTGACAAGTCAACATTATATTTTTCGATAGATTCACACTATATCAAACATTGAAAGTTAACGACACAAAGTGAATTGTAATTGAATATTCGAATTCTACGTCAATCTATATATATATCAAAAGCGCATGCATAATAGCAAGAAAGAAATTTTGGACAAAAAAATCGCAACCTTTTGTTTGTGTTCGGTCACGCTGTTTTACATATGATAAAGTTCATGAACAGGAAATCGATATGGAATTTGTTTTAAACTGTGTTCTCACGATAAACCGGATCAAGTTTGCGTTGACATTAATATTTAATCGAACACCCCTTTGTGGTTCAAAAGAACTTGTGAAATGACTAAAGCTACCAGGTCTCTGCCTTTTTTTACCCCAGGGCATTGAATATACAGCCCTTTCACAATGGCATCTTCGGCGACTCCTTTATTGATATACAAAAAAATCGATTTCAGAGCAAAAAAATAATAAATTACATCTCTGAAACATCTGTGTTGTTCGACAGACCTGCCTAATAGTCAAAGGACTGTATATATTTATTTTATACCTGCGACACCTGTGTGTCGAGTCATGAAGATGAAAACACTCGCGAATCAAGTAGCTTTACCCATTAATTCTCTAGTTAGCTAAACAATGTATGTCTTTAGCCTTAAAAATTTTATTTATTCGATATTTATCGTAGTTTTTGTTTTAATGCCAGCTACAATATACTGTGGAATCATTAGAATGCATGGTGGCTCAATTTTCGTGGTATTCGTGGTTAGCCCCCCCCCCCCCCCCCCCCCCGAATTTACATCAAATATTGAAAGGCTAGATTTCTTAATGAAACTGAAAACCGACGCATCCACGAATTAACACCCCCACGAATAAGCAAAAAAACCCTAAATCTACGAAAATTGGCCCCCAGTAATTTAAATGATTCCACAGTATTAATATATAATGTTTACTTGTTTGAAAAATAATTTAGGTATTAATAATAGAACATGACAGACTAGCACACGTCAGTTTCATTTATTTTCATTTATTGATTCACAATTTTTAAAAAATAATGGCATTTATATTTATGCAAACAATACGCACGATATTTTCATGAGTGAAAAGACTAAAATAAAGACAGAAAATGATATATGATTATGTTGGATGAGTTTGCATAAAAACAAACCAACGGAATGATCTCTAAAAATAGAAAGTCTGAATCATTTTTTTTTAATCTGTAACCTTTTTTTGTCTGCAGTGAATGGCAGAGTGCTCGTCTGAAAGAACAATTTTTATATATAGAAATCTGTTTCACAGATGGTCTTAACAGAAATGTACACGTCTGTCCGTTATATGCCTTTTCCCTTCAACCAGAAAGCCAAATTTCATTAAGAGAGTCATTTCTGTTCTATTTTTTGTACAAACGATAATCAACAGTGAGCTAATTTTACAAGAGTTGTTCATCCGTGGCACAGCTCGCGTTCACGTACGCACGTGCATTTTTTGTGATTAATTAATATTGTTGTGGGTTTGGGGGGTTGTTGGGGTTTTTTTTTTGGGGGGGGGGGGGGCATGAATTGTTAATATAATTATTGATCTTCTATACGTGTGCACTAAACAATGTATATAGTATTGTTTTCATATAACAGGTGTTAAACAGTGACTGCATCCTGGGTATTTGGATTGTGCTTCATTATTCCTTTCAATTAAGGTATGGTGTAAAGTTTCCTTTATGCGACAGCAGATGCTACTGTCTGAGTGTAAGTAAACCCTCCCCCATTGAAAGTAAACCTGAGCCCCAAGGCTGTGGTTAGGACCGTTGTTTCTATAATAATGTACTGAATGATTGATGAAACTACATTGCTATAGGGAAATATGTAATGAAGAATCAAACCCATATAATACAGTCTATATCATTCCCCGGGGTCTTAATATACAAACTGTGAGAAAACATCAGGTGAGAAAATGATACAGAAAGAGTGCGGAGAACAAATCTCGTAGCCTTCGTCATCTGGTTGAGTTAATATCATTATCAATGACAAAGGTTCGAAATTCCCTCAAAGTCCCAATACTAGCTAAGGTGTACAAAAGGTTGACCCATACACATCTGTTTTATTTATATATCACATAAAACTTGGATATGAATAAATTAAACAGTTATTCTAAATAATGTTTTAATGCCCCGCATTGAAAAAAAAATCGTGCGTTCAAATAATGTGGGTTTTTTTTCTCAATAACGAGATGATCAAATGAATGAATTTAAAAATAAAAAAAGAAAAGTTGCGAAATCGAGAATTTTTATTTACATTGTATGTTCTTTGGTTAACACAAACCTCAAATTTACACTGTACAAAATATCACAAATCTCCTCTTAAAATTTTCTTTAGAGATAAGATGTTAAATTCGTGTCTATTTTGCCAAACGCTATAATTCTGATGCATAGATAATTGTCTACCTCATATTCTTCTTAAATTTGTTAAGTGCAAGATTTCACATCCCAGATGATATCATGAAATTATCCTAAATTAGATTTCACCATCGAGTATGGATTTTTTCAATAGGAATATTGGAGATTGCCCGCCATTGTCATTTTACAACGACATGTGCGAGGAAATAGATCAATAGTTTGCTATGTCCGCGCGCGCATCTAGAGTTTTTAAGGAAAGGACGTTCGCGGATGCTACTACAGATACATGTAAACACAAGTGATATGTATGTCTCTTTTACATATATCTAACCACGGATTTGTACTGCATAAGAGAGAAACTTCCGGGGGTGTTAACATATCATGCTGCATCTGAACAGGACCGCATTCAAGTAGTATAGCGACCACATCCATTCCAATCATGAGCTATCTCTCTGGCGTAACGTGTCGAACATATGGTGAACTGGAAGCATGAAATCAACCAAGTGTGGCGATTTCACATGATGACATTCTGTCAGAGAAACCGTTATGTAGTGGTCGACTTCTTGGTTTGAAAAAAAAAAAATCTGTGAAGAACGAAAAAAAAATCAATAGGAAAAGGCCCAATTCTTCTTTAAAGAGACAGAGGACAATTAGCGTAGTGAGTGTGGATTAATACCACATGATCTGAAAAGCTTTACGCGGGCTACAAATTGGTAGTGATGTTAGACGAACTAGTGTCTTCTCGGTGTCTGCAGTCATCGGTTAGGCCCTGTGTGGGCTGTTTTTGCTCCGTGTCCAGGATTAATGCTGCACCATGTGCTTCGCTTTGACTGCACAGTGGTCGGTAATTTAAGCCACGCGCCCGTTTATCCCCTTTCATCAGCTTTTGTTCACTGTTTTGCAGGATATCTTTCCAAATTTAGTCTAAGGGACTTTCTTTTCTTCCAAGGAATTATAGAGCGGATATTGACTTTGAAGCTGCTGTTGTCTAGAAGGTAATATTTCTTGATTTGAATACTGATTTTTACAATTTTGGTGCAGTGGGCTTTTTGGGTTTTATAACGATACAAATCTTTGCATTCTTAAGAACACATCAAGGAGATTTGTTTGAAATGCCCAGAAATTCTCATTGATGAAAAACTCGTGTGATTTTTGTTTGTGTATAATCAGGTTGCAAATATAACATATTTACATAGGCCTTTCATCTGGCATCAATATGTTTTCATTTATCAGGCAGACCATTAGCGTATGAGCAAATACCTATGGTGAAAGGGATTCAGCAAATATAATGAGAGGAAAATTTCAATATTCAATTAATCAAAATTTTACTTATTATCACTACTTCACACGACTTTTTCTGTAAAATTTTACGCATTCTGAAAACCACCGCCAAAGTACCAATTGTTGGATAAGTGTGATATTCAATAACAAAAATCTATATTATAGCTTTGCACAATATAACAAGCTACATTTTTTCCCTCTTCCCCTTAAGTTGCTTTGATAAAATCTACGAGCTGTGTAATTAGAGCATAATTTACATAGGCCTGAGCAAGATTTTTGATATTTTAAGAGATCGCTTATCTGATAAATAATGATAATATTTTCCGACAACATTTTACACTGACGCAGTATGATATTATTTCGTATTCATAACACTGCACTTCATAGCATAGAAATTTCAATGAAATTCCTGCCCTTTGCTGCTTGATCAAACGTTTTACTCGTTTAATGCCGAGTCTCAAAGCGTGGGGGAATTTTCTAGCAGCGTGAAGAGATTGTGTAATATAAGTGCTACCGATAATTATGAAATATCAAAAATATTACCTTCATATTTTTCTGATGAAAATTGGAGTAATAAACATCTGCGATGAACTCTCTAGAATAGCAAACTATGGGGGAAAGAGTGTTAAATAATGCAGGTATTTTACCACCTTAAACGGTTTATAGTCAGCTAAAAGCACGATGCATTGATGATGGTACTGTGTGTGTAATAAGGAATTACTGGACAGCTTATTTGATAATTACCACACCTGTATTTTATTTGATTCCGTGTATCGTTAACGTGTACAGGTGCACGTGTATGGTATCCAATACGTGGAGGTACAAGTATAGTATAGAAGCAAAGCAGTCATACCGACTCCATCGTGTACATGTAGTAAGCGGCTCGTGCATTTTATCAGTAATCTATAGCATCTAGATGGTAGACAGTAGACTACATGTACATGTTCACGCAGCGAAACGTTTGCAAGCTACACGACAGGGTTCTCTCGAAAGGTTGCTCTCTATGAAGCAAAGAGGGGTCGTGAAATATTCTGAGAGTAAATATATTGACACTAATGGTATTACAGTTAATGCTTTGGATATGACATTATGTTTCCGGCAATTTGTTGTTCATATTCAAATCAAGAGGGATTAAAAAGGAAAATGGAGAGAAATGTTGATACACATGTTATTAATTGTTATCTGGAATCTTGCCACTCACCCCCCCCCCCCCCTGACAAAAGGTACTAAAGGTCGCATAGCTAGCTCTCCGTGCCTTGTTTTATATGGACATGGTTCATTCCACAAGGTTAAA